>NC_053424.1:0-300000 GCF_007990345.1 Gossypium hirsutum
TCTAAGCGGTGGATTTTTAATCTAATTATTCAATCGATGGTCCATTAGCGTTCTATATATTTAATAGATAATAAAACATAAATTTACAAACAAACTCACTATCACACACATACGAGAACAGGGAACCTATCCCACAAGACCAATACCAGACCAAAGTTAGGCAGAACACGTTGATGAAAAAATCACAAAATCAAAAACGAACGCCGACACAAAAGCCCACTACAAAACGCCAAAAATAGGCCTACTATTCTAAGTCCAATAACCAATTAATCCAAAACAGAAGCGGTACACAGAATTTAACACTGAAACGAAAGTCCCAATAACCCCAGCCCAACAATATTCAGCTAATAAGCACAAAATATAATGTAAGAACCGTGACACGAAACAACAAAAATACAACAGAGGGAAACACAGAACTCAAAAATAAAAAAAAACATAAAACAAGTTTAGGTAAGTGACAAAAACCCACAGAAAATAGATGTAAAAAGGCAAAGAAGAAGGATTTATATTTACTAAAAACCAAAATCCCTGACAAATAAAACCTACGGGACCAATTTAATAGACTTTTTTACATTTTCCAAAGTGAATGTTTTGCAAACAAAACTAATAGATAATAAAATATTCAAATCATTCTTAATTATGTGACATGCATAATACAAAAAAATTATTAAAAAACCTAAAAAATTTAAATTACATTAAAGTTTTTTAAATTTATTTAATTTTAAAACAGTTGTTTCAAAATTAAACAGTTATGATCAAAAATATTTTACCAATCTTTTTAAAATTAAATACTATCGTAAGAAAACCGGACATAAAAACAACGCAAACCCATCCCAAAAAACCCTACCCAAAATACTAAAAAATAAAAACAGAACCAAAGCTGTGGCCCGAGCAAAAGAATGGATCACAAACAAGCATGCAAAAAGAGAACCCAAAGATTAAGACTTTCACAATCGAAGCAACTTACAGTGCATTTGCAAATAGGGTCAGACTGCCTCCCATCATTCCATAACCGAAAACCCTGGCAAAAGTCCACTGAAAATATTAGTAGAAAAAAGCATAGATTTGAAACTAAAAACAGAGATGAAAAGGAAAGAGACAAATACATATTCATCCCTGAAATCAATATCCGATGAATTAGGGGATTTCAAAAATCACAAATAACAGAAACGCCAAACAAAACTTGGGATTTCTCTCACGAAAAGCCTGTACCTAGTGTACCATGATTGTGTGTATGAAGAAAGAAAGGACAAGAAAGGAGGCTGGGAGAAAGAGAACAGGAGAGAAGGAAAATATTTGAAAACAAGGGAAAACACAGTAGTTGATAAAGGAGAAAGGAACGTTAGAAATAAGGGAAAAACAGGAGAGAATAAAGGAATAAGGAACGTGATCCATAGTTTCAAATACTGAAAGAAATAGACTTTCTCTAAAGCTGAAAATCAAAATCTCTGACAAAAGTACACAGGAAACAAACAAAAAGAATAAACAGAACAAGATCAATAGATTTGTAACACGGAACAAAACAGTGATGTCTAACCGCTAACATCTATAGTTTCTAATAAGGAACGAAACAATGATTCTCTAAAGGTGAAAACCAAAACCGTGACAAAGACACTCTGAAAACAGAAGTAAAAAGAAGAATATATCTGAAACTAAAACAGGAATGTAAAGAGCGACGGCAGGATTAACAATAAAATAGCCATTGAAGAATGGAAAGACAGAGACCAGAGACCGAAAGAAAACATCCATTTTTCTAAAAAGAAAGTGGAGATGAACCAGACGGAATGAGCCAATGGTTTCAAAAATTCCAATACCATAAGTGGTTTCAACTTCTATTTATTATAGATTTTGCACCTGCAAAAGAGATAGAAAGGAATCCATGAATGTGTACTTCTTGCTGCTACAGGGCAAGAAAGATACAAATTAAAGACAGTCATTTCTGGACAGGAAGAGTACTACATATTCCAAGGACAGATCTATCTCATTCAAGGATTTACAAGCACAGACCTCAGACCGATCGTTTAAACTAATTATTGCAGAGTTTCCCAGGGAATTATTTAATTAAAGGCATTCATGTGTGCCTATTTCCTGATGGTTGACTTAGCAATTGGGATACTGGTTTCACAGTACTTAAAATCCAGCCAATCAGAGATTTTTCTTATGCAGGACATCAGACTAGAAAGCAGTTTTGTTATACACGAGACCAGTAGGCTATGTGGACAGTCATATTAGAATGAAAGCCAGCCGAAAAAGTTTAAAGCATTATCTTAAGTGAGATAAAAGGGAGAGGAAAGAAGAGACTTTACTTTGGTCAGACCAAAGACTGCAAACCTGAACCAACAACACCCCAAACGCACACAGCTAAACACACCACACTCCGAACCAGAGATGAAAAAAGCAAAAAGCAAAAAGACAAATGTTGAAGCAAAGATTCATACCTGAAATCAGTCTCGAATGAAGCAGGGGTTACAAAAATCGCAACAAAGAAACGGCAGAGAAATGAACCCACTGAAATAGAAGTAAAAAAAAAACATTGATCTGAAACCAAATAGAAATCAAAAGGCAAAGACAGACAAAGACAAATTTCAAGATTCATACCTCAAAATCAGTCCCCGATGAAGCACTGGATTTCAAAAACCACAAATAACGGTGCAGGGTGTGTGCTTTTTTTTTGGCCTTTTGTTACCCAAAGCTAAAATAATGAGAGGAAAGAAATTGAAAAGTGACCGAGAGAGAGAACCGATAAAGAAATGGGAGGAGATTTGGATTGAAGAGATATATTTGAGGATTTGTTATGAAAACAGAATAAATGAGGAAGAAAAAGAAAACAAAAGAGGGAGACCAAGAGACAGAGAGAGAAAGAAACGGATAATAAATGTGCATGGATTAAAGAGATATTTAATAAATTTTAACGGTCACTTAGTATTTTATTTTGATTCCCCCTTTAAGATATTAAAACATTTAAGTCTCCTGTTTGACATCCGGGAAAATGCAGGATGAACAGAATTTGCCAACTCACAGGTGAATCAGGAATTATTTAAAAAGAACAAGGACTAATGTCAAGTTTGATATAAATTAGAAAAAACAAGATTTTTTTAAAGAATCAAAATTTATACCTTAAAAGAAACACTAGCACTACCTTGACTCACTCATTCGGAAGAAGCTACCGCTGATTCATGAATTCAAACCTTTTCTTTTCCATTTTCGAGAGAGAGAAAGAAGCTAATGACAATGGATCTTGATTGTAAAATAAAATATTTAGAGGGGTAGAGAAATTTAGTTCCCTTTTCATGAATGTCAAGACAATGAGAGAACAGTGCAAGATATAACAAACCTGGTTGGCGTAACTGATACCCATGTTTGCCCAAGCACGCACATAGTTTGGCTTCAAATCTAGTGCCTAAAGATCCAGACATAGACCAAAAGACTAAATTCAATAGTGCTGAAAATATGGCCACCACAGGTAAAGGGAAGTTTATCATCAAATAATTTTAAATGGACAATCTCAGTAACAGAGGCTAAACAAATCAAACTGCATATGCAAGATCTGAATGCATTAAAAAATGCATTTTGAAAGAGATGATCAAGGGTATATGTAAATTGAGGAAGTGCATAATCAAATCATCTAAATTAACAAATAGCTTCAAAAATCAAATAACTAATTACATGGAGCTTAATAGAAGAGCTAGTCTGTTTTCTAAGGTCCAACTAGGTGCAACATGTTATTTGGAGAATCTTTTTAGCAGACTAAGGTTACAAAGATGGAGCAAGTAAATAATTCAACCCTATAAGAGAGCTGTATAACACACCAATGCATCACTTTACAATCGAAAGATAAGAAAGAAGAGAAATAGAGGAAAAGATGATGCAACCCATAAGAGTTTGGCACACAGAAGATTGACATGTTGGGTTATCACATGTTTTGCATTTCTTTATGCTATCCTTTCAATAGATTAAGCACAAGCCAAGTCCTAGCCACACTTTTTTGTATAGAAGCGAAAAAGCCCCCTTGATTCAAGAAGCAGAAATTTACATATTCACCTTAATTTACTCAAAAAAGTGCTTTTTTTACATCTTGCACCTCAAATGCTTCAGGTAGTTGCAGCACCCTTGCCAACATTTCCAAAATGTAATGTTAGGAATCTTAAGGAAAATTATATCCTGTCACCGTATGTAAAACTCTAAGTCCAACATATAATCATTGCAGTCATGGAAATCATATGCAAAAATACACTCTTGTAATCACAGCATTCACAACATAAGCAAACTATCCCACAGTAGCATTAGAGGAAGCGGCTTACACTCAAACCAAGATTGCAATATCAAGGCATTGTTCCAAAAGACAAAAACCAACCAAAAAAACAAAGAATTATACCCTAGTGTACTTACATCAGCATAATACAAAGAATTAACAAGCTCCGGCGGCGCAAGAGTACCATACTTTGGGTGATGACGTAACCATCCATACAGATACTTTATAGCAGCAGTCTGTTCCAATTCTGAACTTTTCAAACAGTATTATTTGTTTGACACTCCAAAATTTTAATCTCACCTTGATTAAAGGGATAAGCATTCACGAACCATTTGTATGACTCACACCAAGAGCAAGAAGTATTTCCAGATTGGTAGGATCGGCCTTCTGAGCACGCATCATTGCTGCAATAGCCTGTACAGAGATATCTAATCAGTGAACTACATTTTTTCTACAAAGTCAAATATATGGACCCCAGTAAAAACCACATAAAACTGCAGATGCATTAATCAAGAATAACAGAAGTATAAAAAGGTCTAGCATCATCCATGTAAGTCTCAAGATAATGACAAGCAGACACATTAATCATCCAAAACAATTTGCAATAAATGTGAAACATTACACTTCATAGGCTTGATATAGACATAGTTTAAGATGGAACCTTATCCATTCAAATTAATTTCAATTAGGCCAAAAAGGTTTTGACATGGTTCAAGAATAAATAGAAGCGGATGATAAGTGAAATGTAATGCACTACTAGTTCATGTGACAACAAACAATAATAGGTTAGATGCAGAACATTAGCAGCCAGGCAAAGACTGCGGCCTTAGATCTGCTACTCTGACTGAAGCCTCAGGCCACTAAGATAAACGTAATACCAATCATATTGCAAACTTCAATGTTTAAACGAAAAATAGCTCCTTCCATCCCTTTCCAGTAGAAGTGTTCATATACAAGAAATGAACATTGCATGGTACACCACCATGGCTATATCAAGCCAGCAAATAAAAAACAAAATGTAGCGGTACAAGATAATAGATCCTTTGTGTTCAAAAGGTTTTCTTGCTTGCTTAATCAATAGGTTGTTCTGTTTCCTAAGATATGATGGTATTCACAGGGCATTAGACAAGATTAAAAATGATTTAGATTTAGGTAGAATAGAAAGGTAAATGGTCAACCTTGCCAGGCAAAGAATCATAATCAAAGATGCTGAACAGATGGCTGAACTAGACAAGCAGTCACATCTCTTAATAGAAATTCTTGTAGTATTAAAGAACACAAAAACAATGTCTTTTGGTGTAAGAATACACATGAACTATCCAACTCTGACAAACTAGGGCAAAGTGGATTACCTGCTGGTCATCATCATTTTCAGCATGGGTTATTCCTAGCAATCTCCAACCTTCAGCTTTCTCAGGATTTTTCATAACTTCAGCCTCTAGGGCAAGCACTGCTTCACTCAAAAGTCCTTTCCTGAATAGCTCTTGACCTTCTTTTAAAGGATTTTGATGACCAACATATGGATTCATATCAGAAAATACATAGACACCCCTGGAAGCGTCCGACCGCTGAGGAACCTACAAGTTTTCACAACCGAAACATTCATGTAGAATTAAAAGAGGTTATAAAGTGAACTTCTTCAAGGCTACCAGACTTACTCATCATATGAATTTGCCCAGTTATCAGACAAGCTTATCCCAAAGCCCCCTCACCAACTTGACGACCAAATTCTTCTGCCCGTCATCAACATGCAACTTTGAGAATTCATTGACCCATTGATCATCGACAGACTCTTGTTGCAATCTTTCAGCACCAAATTCATTGGCCCAATGGTCAGGTCCACGGAAAACCTATTAACCATCAAGTCAAGAACATTTAATGAAATGAAGAAAATTAGAATATTTCAAATAAGAATAAGAGCTTCGCACGGTTTAAGAGTCTCAAAATAATACATAACACGCAGAATCATTAGTCGCACTTTGTATCCTGAATAAACAAATCAAAAGACCCTAGTTGCTCTCATACAGTAGTAAACTCCTCAGCCCATTGATCAGGTTGAAAAAAACCAAAGAACCACCAACCAGAGTAGCAGATTCTGTATAATAAGAACATTTATACAAATTACAATGTTTTTAGCTGGTTTAATACCAAACAGAGATATACAATTACAAGAATCAACAGTGACAGTTTATCTTCTAACTTATTATAATCAATAACCTCTCACTGCTCAATTTAGTAGCAAACTCCATGACCCATTGGTTTGGCCCATAGAAATACTAACAACCACCAAAAGGGTGAGTAGCATATTTTAAAAATAACAAATACAGATAATCTCATATAAGATTTACAGGTTTAGTTGATTTAAAAGTTCAACTGAAGATGTAATAATACAGAATCATTAGTCATTCACACTTTATTTGCTAAATCAACTGAAGATGTAATAATACAGAATACTCAGGAATGTGTCATAGCTAAGAATCAATCATAATAGTAGGACGAAAACTAAGTGTTTGAATTGATTGCAAAGTTATACTTTTTTCAAGGAACACTTCCTTGCGAATGTCAAATATCCAGTATGCCCTCGAGTTTCAGCAGATGGCCAAGCCATGATTCTCGGAGAACTTGCATTGTCCCCCACACTTGCTTCACTTGAAGGCGGCCTCCTCTTGTGTGGAGAGCATGCAATGGAATTCCCATCATTGACCTTCGAGTGATCCATTTTCCATTCACAGATTTCATACATGCGGAGCAGTATTTCAAAGGTCCATATATCTCTGCATATTACAAGCAAAGCTCATGATGCTTTAAAAGAAAAACTGCTTGAACAAGATAGGATAACTTGTTTCTAATTTGTTACCTATAAAGTCAGATCTCAGAGTTTCACATGAACGTTGCACTTGCTCCATGCACGGTGAGAAGGAACACAGAGTTCCATCTTGTTTCAACATGTTTCAACCTGAAGGAATGGCTAGCCAAGGTTGTGGTAGGTCCAGAAATACGGAGTCAGCCAACCCAGAAAACTGATCGGGAAATCCCTCATCCTGAATATCTCGGACTCCCATAGTGACTAAAGTGCTTATTCCAGTCCTCTCGAAGTCATAAAACATTCCTTCTTTTGCGAACCAACACAGAAGAATCAAAGAAAAATAAACAACCATCCTTGAATCTTTCAATTATCAGTTACACAAACAAAAACCATATAATGGGATAAAATATGCATCATAAATAAGTCCTACGCAAGGTTCCATAAAACTGAGATAATTTCGAGACTACGAAGCATGACAGCAACAGAATGTCGTATTTCAAAGAATACATCTAGCTGAACAGACTTCTTAAATCTAACTAGAATTCAAGCTCAACCTAAGCAGTTTCTAAAATCATATTTCATAACAATCTTTGAAACCAAAATTTCATAACACTAATGAAACTAATAAAGATCAGTAAACTGAGACAATTAGAGACAATGAAGTATCACAGAACCAAAATATTACTATCATGATGTGCTTAGATCCAGATAAAATTAGGCCTATTTTTCCATACTTTTGTTTTGCTTAAGTCTTGATAGTTTTATGTGTTTTTGCAGTTTAATAATAACCCAATATTTTTCTTCAAAAAAAAAACCCTAAACCAACGTAGGGATATCCTTCGAATGGGATATAACCAAGCTGAAATATCCCCAAACCAGGGTATCTCTGAAATGGGATATCCCTGCCTGGAATAAAAGTGACAGGTAGTCCGATCCAGAAGCATAAAAAATCTAAACAGGACAATAAAACAACTGATCCGAGCAGTGAAAACTCTGATCCAGGACGAAATATGAAGGGGATATCCCCAGAGTAGCTTATACCAAGCCGGGATATGACAGGGATATTCATGGTTGGAATAAGAAGAAAAATCCAATATAAAAGGACGATTAAAAAAAAATCTGTACCGAATTCAAGCTAAGCCCATTAACCCCCAGCCCCAATAATATTCTGCTGAGCAAGAAATAAAAAGATAGAGCTGACAAAAACTCGCTGAAAATAAATGTAGAAAGGCAAAGACAAAATCAGCTTTATGATATATTATATTTATCTGAGTGTTCTGTATTATATATTTAAAATAATTAGGTAAACCCAAAACAATTCATTAGTTTAACAGATTATTAATTGAAAGCTTCAAAACTTGGTTATTCGACGTGATTTCTCCAAAACTCCTGAAGAGGTCTTTTCCTGAACTAGAATAATCCTAAACTGGCCTATCACATGCCGAACGTTGTAACATCATCAAAACTGAGTGGGACAAGGTAAATAGAAAACTCTTTACCCTATTGAGGCAATGAAGCATCCCTGGAGTCCGATGCATTATCAAGAACATAAGGAAGATCTAACAATTTCAAGAAAGATACAGTCTGAGGATTACGGAGAGAACCTACACAAGGTGAGAAAATTTTAAAAATTTTAATAATTAAAAAGGAAATCAAGCAAAAGCAAATTGCAAAAGTCATGATTATTCTAGTAGCAAAACTAAATAAAAAAGAATGCACTCGCTAACCAACAATTAATTGAGCTAAAATAAGATAAAAAATGAAGGATAGCATTTTGTAAAGACTGTGACAGTAATATCTAGATGCCTAATCATGATAGTGATAAGTGGCATAAATATGCAAACATATATGGTGAGTTCCTTAAATCCAAAAGATAGAACCATTAATGGAGATACTTTTAGCACCTCAAAGAATGAAAAGCATCAAAATATCACCATATTATTTACCAGGAAAAGTAGCGTTTGAAACTGAATCACAGGGTTTGTGAGGTGGAGCTGTTTGAGAAAAGTCACAAGGTTTGGCTCCTCTGTCTTCCATCCTGCTCTTAAACCATTGACGACAACCTTGCATGTCAAGCTGTGTTTTCCTACATATTAGAACAGCAGTTGTCGGCTCACTAGTTCTTGCAGAGTAATAGTACTTGCAAAAATAGAAAATTGCACATAACTTAAGTCCGACACAAAACTAGAACATAAGAAAGTAAAGTTGAAATAAAACTGACACTAGCATAAGGATACTTCTTTACTTTTCACTCGCTCTCCCAAAATGGAAAACCTAAGGCTTTGCTTGGTTGCAGAAATCTAAAAGAAAATAGCAAACAGGACCATGTTTCCAACAAAGCACATCATTATTTTCATTTGACACTAGTATCCCTTGAATGCAAAAATGGAGATTAACCCATTAAGATCATAGGGTACCTAAAAATGCCAGGCTACCTATTTTTCCTCCACAAGAACTTTCGTGCAATAAAAAAAGCGATGACAACTCTTCTTACTTTGCCAAACCAAAGCCCTGCCATCTTATTATACCAAATTTGTCAAGCAGGAAAATATAACTTCAAACAAGTGAAAAAGCATCTTCTCAGACTAACAAAACAGAACTGTATGAATATTAGTTATGTTATTGATTAGGATATAAGAAACTTTTGATTACCCAGTTAGAAGGTTCAGTATCTTAAGTTCCTTTCGGAAGTAATAATGATCACCAAATGAATAAACAATACGCCTCTGAAGAGCATCCTTCGCTCCACCACTAGATTTCCTCATAAATCGAAGAAGCAGTCGTTTAATGGGATTCAAGCATAAGAGCCAAGAGTCTATAAAAGATACATGATAACAACAAATATATTATCATTTAGCAACACATAATAATTTCCAAACATGAGTACTTTAACAAATAACTTATATAGAACATAAAATCAGCTGCCAAGAATTTCCATGCAAATATAGTAAATAAAAGGACAACTGCATTATTAATTACAGGCTGATCTGATGAGCTATAAGCTCAACTAGGACGGTCATAACACATAAGTCATACCAGCATGGTTATCTTCTATTCTTGTTCGCTGTTTTATTTGTTTGTTATTATTATTGACTACAGATGCATGTAACTATAACTTCTTCCTAGCAACAGAAAACTGAGAATAGTTGATTCACCACACATGCCAAAAAGGAATGAAAAGTTAAATAGCAAAAATATAGAACCTCATTTAGCTGCAGGCTCTTGGACTCACTAAAGGCGTCATAAAAAGGCTTGCTCCAAGAATCGACCATAGCCTGACAAGGAAAAGGAGTTAAAATGCATCATCAACAACAATAACCAGAAACAAGAGAAAAGAAAAGTTAGCAACCAAAAACATCTTTTGTTTCTCATGTTTTTGTTGTTTTCATGAGTGCAATTTAGTGCTAACCCCTCCATTGCCATGGTGTAGCTGATATGCCTCTTATCACAATTTTAAAGCAATGCACTATCTATTCAACATTCTATTATCATGATAAAAATGGAAGATTTATAACATCATTAAGAAATACATAAATTTAATCCAAAACAAACATACAAAAAGGAAACCATACCTGAGAGTTTGCCCTAAATGATAGACAGACTAAAGATGCTTCAGGGACAGCCAACTTGCTAGCATCAACGCCAGTTGCATCAAAAACAATTGGCAGCTTTGATTTTCTACCATCAGAATATATAACATCCACGGCAGGAAACTTCCTTGCTGCAATTCCGGGACATTCATTTTACTCAGAAATCAGTTGCAATTCAACTAATTTGAACAGATTTTCAAATGTTATAGCCTATATGTATATAAAAAAAAACAAATCAGTTAATACCTTGCCACCGTGTTGTTTGCGCTCAGACATATCATCAAAATATCCTCTATTCAATTCATCAGCACTGCCCTAAATCAAATTAAAACAACTATTTATATTAAATTTCATGGAAACGATTTTGAAGAACCAAATTCTCGCACACTTTAACAGCTTTCATAGTATCATGCCTCTAATATGCAATAATCAAATCTCCATCTCTAATGCAGCGATTGAAAGATATCTTCATTGAGGAATCAATAAGTAATATCCTTGAAAGACGGAAAACACATTCAATTGAATACACAGATGATGTTGGACTAATATGCAATTTCTGTACCAAAATTTACTCCCCAAAACAAATAATATTCCTCAATTGTGGATTATGTTGTACATAAAATTTAGAAAATATTATCATTATTGATATATTTCCTTCAATTGTGGATTATATTCCTATTATTACACTGTAAAACAAGATAAGAGTAATATATTTAAAAATAGTTAGGAGATAAAATCTTTTAAATATCCTGTAATAAATAAAAAATATCCTGTAACATATTTAAGTGGGAATATTTGTCTTTCGAGCTCCATTTTCGAGCTTCAAATTTTTGTCTTTCTTTTAAGAATCTTATTATTTGTTTTTTTTTTATTTTACATATAAAATATCATCATAATAAAATAATTTACTTTGTAAAAGAAAATATTTTTAATTATTACTTAAATGTGCATTTATATACTATATTATTTAATCTATACTATATATAACTACACATTGAACATTTCAACTAAAATTGTGGAGTCTTTGAGATGATGACATGATCAATGTATTTGGTTTTGAGAATACGAGATATGATAAAGCTAATTTAGTATTACAAGAGCTTTAAAATTTATTTAAAATGTCAACTATAAATCAATGTATTTGTACCACATTCACTTTGCTATGGAACATTGTGAATTTGTGGAACGAGTTGGATGAGTAAACAGGGATGCCCGAATGCTTGAATGTCATCATGAATGCTTGTTCAGGCCATGGAACGGTGTTTTCTCCTCTTAGAATGTTTCCCAGAACCTTTTGAGACAACATAAGGTAAAAAATGTACCTGCAATACACATCATAAAATCTCAGGAGGAGGAATTCTTCATTAAGGCAGCAATAAACAGCAAACATCACATACATCAACTTCAAAACATCATACCAAACAATCCACTAGCTGCTAATCCGCACACCCTCGACAGCTTCAATACAGTTACATACAATATCTTTACCTAATCCAAACCAACTAATCAAGTTTTGTTACATACAATATCTCTACCTGATTCAGCTCACCTAATCAAGCTTTAAACATTAGGTCTCTAATTTTAGTTGCACATCTGTGGACATATTCCTGATTTTGCTAATGCCAACAACATTTTCATTTGTTCAATTTGGAATTGATCTTCCAAAGTTTCAGCTAGCATTCCTGAAAGCTACTTAAACCCTAATCTATCAATGAGTGGCCTTCAGCAGTTTTCATCATCAAAATTATCTTAAATTTTAAACATGGTCCACTTAAGTTCTCTTGGAAGTCATAAATTCTTTCATTAACAATTATGAAGCCAGTTGCATTCTTTCTAACTCTTACTTGAACATGAAAAACCCTGGTATCTTCTTTTTTTGTTAAGACAACTTTCACTAATAACTGACAACACTCACAAAAGCAAACAAAGGACAAAGACATTTCAGAACCAATATGTAGAATGAAAACGTCAGTAGCACAAGTCAACCAAAACTCGAACACCAAGTAAGAACAGACAGCGCCAGGACATGGAAATACCAATGATCGCACAGAGAACGCAATAAAACAGAACAAACATCACCACCAAGCCATGAAAATACTTCCCTTCAAATGCCAACCTTACCTAATACATCTGCTATCTCATTTCCCTGAAAACATTTGACCAGCTGACTGACCAATTAATGAACCTAATAATTTCAAGGCATGAGGCCACTTCCACGTTCATTTCTTAGAATCCATCCTCTTAAATACAATCAGCATCCCTCAAAATTCCAACAAATTCTCATCTATTACCCTTAGCAAGACAGCTAGTGAAAATAAATTAAACAAAAATAAAAAACACAGCCCTTTATATAGACAGCTATTAAGACAAACAAAAGAACCTCTACTCTCTCATTCTAACTTAGAATGTGCTACCCCACAAGTCTCCATGCATTACTTTAGGCCAATAATGGGCTACTTGTCAAAATGCACAAGGACGACGTATCTTCTCCAACTTATTAGGGCAGGGGGTGTTTGCATTTCTATCCATTTTAAGATAAAAACGGAAAAGGTCAAAAGTAGTACCTTTTGAATTGTTAAAAGCCAGACCAAGTTCCAGGTCACGACCAGAATTTGGTCGAGGGAAATTTGTTTTAAGAAACAAATACAAAAAATATATATAAAATGAGCATCACCTGTTGCAAGAATCAAGCCATAGTTCAAGAAGGGAAAAAAAAAGGCCTGATTTCTAAAAGAACTTTCCAGCGTACAAATAGGCAGTGACTGAATCCGAAGAATTTAAAATCAGAAGTAAAAAGGAAAAAGATCAGCACCTTATCATTTTCAAACACCACGGTAGCTGCAATTTCCTTGTCCCGGTAATTCACATCGAAGTGAAAAGGGAAGGAACATTTACTGTCGAGAATTATTCTAAAAAAAAAAAAAGAATTCTTTTTTCAAAAATAAGAAATTGATGAATAGGAGGAGGAGGAGAAACATAGGCCTGGGCTGACATGGTAGTAGAATCAGAGGGAGCAGCAGCAAGGGCAGCTTCTTTCCAAGCCATAAGGGAAGATGCCAGAGGCAAACGGGTTAAGTGAGAACTCAAAACAAACAATGGGCTCTTCTTTATTTCATCATTCATCTATAAATATAACCACTAACCCTAGTTTGTGGCCTTTTTGCATCGGGTGAAAAATTTATGTAAAATTATATTTAATATAAATTTGTGTAAACCGCACAGTTAGGTCTGAAGCAGGGCAGTGATAAATATAAATTTGTGTATATGTAATATAAATATAAATCAATAACCGCACAGTTAGGTTGAAAGGTACTCGCCATATATGACAAGCTCACTTCCATGCATACCTAGCTAAAGGATAAGCATTGTATAACTTATGAATGTTATAAATAATTACTGACATTCCTCAAGCTTTGGAGGGATAAATATAATGAGCATTCATATGTGCCGATTTACTGATGGTTGACTTAACAATTGGGATACTGGTTTTTTATAAAACATGGCTTATAAGTGTTCCCCTTAAATACTCGCCTCAAACCTCATAACAAGAATGGACCAACCTATCTACTACCACTTACAACTCTCGGCCCATCGAGTGAACTGCCTCCAACCTTCTTGCCACATTCTTATATTGTATCAACAAAACCCTCAATTTAATAAAGTTTAGGTTTTTTTTAAATATTTTTTATTTTATCTTTTACAGCACTAAAGTGATCTACTTGAACAACAGTTTTTTATAAAACATCTAGGCCAAGCATACCTATATCTTGACAATTAGAAAATTACAGCATAACTTTTTCACATTGTCCTAATCAAATTTCCACATCAACCATTAATGATTCGGGAAATTTTGAATTAAACCCAAAACAGCACAAGAAGATTGTTCAAAGAATCAAATTCATGCAATAAAAACCGAAGTCATTGACCGAAGTCACTTTTTTTGAGCACCCTCTGAGCATTTGGAGTATGATGTTCCAAAGATCTTCTAAATACATGAAGAAAACTTAAAAGAAAATGAAACATACCATCTCGGGTATATGCTTAAACCAAGTCTGAGTAATATATTACTTAAGTGAAATGTTCTGTCTCGCATGTGAACTTACAGTTTCAAACATCTGGATCTTCTACAGTTGCAGTGTTTCCAGGCTTCAGTCTCATCTGGGAATGTTTATTCCTGAATTCAATAAATCCCACAGCTAAGAAAGCAATGTGAAACTTGCCTCTCCCCTTTTCAGCTATCTTGGGATTTGGATAGTTGGTCGACCCTGTCAGCAAAATGTTCATAAGGGATTATGAGCTGGTGAAAACATGACACTTTCGGAGAATCCTCCATATTTTCTGGTGCACAACGTCATGGTGGTCGCTATCAACATGATCACCGACTCTCCCAGCTGGTGAGATCAAGGGATCATGGTTTAATGGTAGAATATGAGATGGGAGCTGAATTAACGTGGCCTGATTTCCACCAAGGGAAGAGGGCTGAGAATCCAAACCTTGACGCACATGTTCCATAAATTCATCAGATTCAACATGTTCCCAGATGTTCTTAGATAAAAATTCCAACATCTTATCCAACCTTTCATCATTGGAAATCTCAACCATGCCATCATTCGTGTTATCATTAGTTTTTCCTGTGGTCACTTCCGAGGCATTGAAACAAGCACCATGTAGTTCATCATGTTGATCCCAGAATTCACCATGTTTGATCAGAGAATCATCTTGGTTGCGACCATTTGAACTTGACCCACCAATTTCATCTCTAACATAAACAAAACAATCTTTAGTTATGAGCAAAGTGATTGGTTAGACTTCCAAAAATATCCTAAGTGAAAAAAAAAACCTTTGAAGGAAGCTTAAGCTTACTGGTCGAAGGTCTATACCTAAATGTGGTAAGTTAAACAATGAAGAAATCAATGTAAAACTGGACTCAGAAAGCCTTTTCTTACACAGTGATGCTCTCGCTCTGGATGGCATTATAGGAGAGAGATCATTGAGAAATTGGGAAACAGGAGATTTCTACAATAGAAACAAAGGTTTTACCAAGAAAAACATTATGTGTTCATTTACGTCTCAGATGAAGCAGCGGATTTAAAAAATCACAGAAACTAGAAACGCCAGAGAAAACTTAGGGCTTCTCTCTCACGAAAACTCTCTTCCTACTGTAGCATGTTTTTTTTGGCCTGTTGTTACCCAAAGCTAAAAAAGAATGACAGGAAATAATTGAAAAGAAAGCTAGAGTGAGAGAGAATTGGTGAAGAAATGAGGGAGCTATGAATTGAATAGATATATTTGAGGATTTAAATTTCGAATGATGGGAAGGAAGCTGGTCTGATCGGAGGTAAGACAATATAAAATGAAGTAATTTCCTCATCATCAGCTAGGCAGGATTGTAGTATTGGATGAAAACAATTACTTCTAATCTGATCAATTAGCATTAAAGCAGAACGGGTCATTATCATAGTAGAAATGAATAAAATTCCCTACCCAGACCTTACAGTTGATTTAAGGGATAAAACAATTACTCTTGTGGCCCGCTTAATCCTCCTGTTAATTCATGCCCAACATTCTATGCTCAGACAAAGCTCAAGTGAGATCTATGATCTCGGGAGAAAACTTGGAAATTCTTCTTTTCTTGGTGCATGGCCTGACTCTATAGCAGGGAGATGGGGTTAATAAATCTATAACCTCAGGTTCACGAGTGACATCGAAACTAGGGACATGATCTTTCAAAACTGCAACTTCAGTGGTCAATGGTTTCCCTTTTCTCCATGACTGTTGATCTCCACTGGCCCAAACAAAAGCTGAAAATTGCTTCTGAATCCAATATTCCTTCTCAATAATGCTAATATTGGTTCCTTCAGCTGTCTCTTCACTAGAAAGGCTAGTAACAACTGAGGAAGATGCTCATACTGGTGACCAAATGACATCAAATCGCTGCCTGTGATATACTCCAAAAGTGCAAGTGTCCCCTAGCTTTTCATATTCCTCGTCAGTAGTTGATGGTTTCTCTTTTACCGATGGTTGTGGATCTTCATCAGCTTCCATAGCATATTTAAACCGCATGCCCCTCAAAGACTCCTTCCCAGCAATGCTCATATCTGCACATTCAGCAGCCATTACACAAAAAGAAAAACAAGATTTTCCAAAAGCTTCTTAAAATATGAATTACACAAAATCCAAAGCCATTTTTTTTCTGATAAGGTGCTATCCTAGAAGACATGAGATTCTTCAAACAGCTTTGAACCGACATTAAGAAAAACAAGAACACTTACAGATGTAAGGAACACACCCGTTTAACCATAAAACAGAAATGAAAAGGCAAAAGACAAAGTTAAGATTCATACTTGAAAATCAGTCTACGATGAAAAAGGAGATTTCGAAAATCACATAAAAACATAAACGACTGAGAAAATTTAGGTTTATCTCTCTCACGAAAACTGTTTCCCTACTGTAGCGTGTATGTGTTTTTTTTTTTTGGCCTCTCGTAACCCAAAACTAAAAAATAGAGTAAAAAGATGAAAAAGGAGATTTCGAAAATCACATAAAAACATAAACGACTGAGAAAATTTAGGTTTATCTCTCTCACGAAAACTGTTTCCCTACTGTAGCGTGTATGTGTTTTTTTTTTTTTTGGCCTCTCGTAACCCAAAACTAAAAAATAGAGTAAAAAGTTGAAGAGAGAGAATCGAGAAACAAATGGGGGATGTTTGTTTGGCCTCTGGTAACACGAAGGTAAAAAAGAATGAAAGCAAAAATTTGAAAAGAGAGCGAGAGAGATAGAGAATCAGCAAAGAAAAGGGGAACTCTGGAATGAAATAATGGGGAAGGAAGGGGATTTGAGAATCAGCAAAGAATCTTCTTCTCGGAAGATTTTTTAAATCTCATATGTATATTTAAGGCTTTTAAAATTACACTTTTACACGCTCTATTTATGACTTGACATGTAGAAAAAATTCTATTTCTCTACAAATTTGTTGGCCTTTGTTTTATGTATTTTATACTTAATATGTAAATTTTCAATATATGTCAGTGATGACTCTGGTTATGGTCTGTGTTTGCTCTGGCGACATTTTCAACTCGATTGGCTTCATATTCGGCTTGGCTTTCGTTGAAAAGTACCGAATCATACTCCCAAGCATCTTGTCTCCCTAAATTTATAGTAGTTGAGTAGATAAGGATGAACTGTGTTTTATTTCATTTAAAATAAACTAGCTGACACTTACTGCTGGGATAACACTTGCTGACAGCAGAAATTATAGAGAGAGAGTGTAGAAAATTCACTTGAGATTGTAGAGAGAGATACCTTGGGTTAATATGAATGGCCGATGTCCTAAAAAGAGAAACCTTTAGAGAAAATATTGTTACTAAACAGACCTGGTAATATTGTACACGACACAAGAAAAATAGCTAAAATACAATATTACACAAGCACAGAAACAGACCTGGCAATTAGTATTCTGCTAAGCAAAGATTTAAAAGAAATAGATAATAACACAAAAGCTATAATATTAAACAGAGGGAAACAAACAATCCAAAAAGAAAGAACATATAGTAGAAGATAAACAAACAAAAATGAAGAACAAGACCGACATCTATAGATCTGAAAGACGGAACGAAACAGTATTTCTAAAGCTGAAAACCAAAAACCCTAAGAAAAATCCACTGAAATACAAGTAAAAAAGCATGGAGGTGAAACTAAAAAAGAGATTGATACCTGAAATGAGTCTCCGTTGAAGCAGCGAATTTCAAAAATCACAAAAACCAGAAACGCCAGAGAAAACCTAGGGTTTCTCTTTCACAAAACTCTCTTCCTACTCTAGCGTGTGTTTTTGGCCTGTGGATACCCAAAGCTAAAAAAGAATGACAGGAAAACGTTGAAAAGAGACCGAGAGTGAGAGAGAATTTTCGAAGAAATGGGGGGCAATGGATTGGATAGATATATTTGAGGATTTAAATTTCGAATAATGGGAAGGAAGCTGGCCTGATCGGATATAAGACGCTGGAAAGTGTGTGGAGGAAGCGGCAGCGCTTTGTTAGAAAGGACAATAAAGGAGGAAGAGAAAAAAGAAGAAAAATAGTAGAAAAGAGGAGAGAATAAAGGGAGAACCGAACGTGAGAGAGATGAATGAAGAAAGAGTTTTTATATCATTTATTTTGAAAACGGTTTGAATTTTATTTTATTTTTCGAAAAATATCGGACTGGATACTAAAATAACTAAATAAACAGTTTATACACAAAACAGAATAAAACCCATAGTAAGAGAACAAAATAATAATAAAGGGCCCATCTGACTAACTAAATGAAGGCCCAAAATCAGTCCAGAACATGGGGTACAACCTAAGCTCAAAACCAGACATTTCATTACATAGGCCCGTAATGGAATAAGCCCGTAATAGGGCATTCCATTGAACCAAACATGAGTTTAAGGTGGGCCCACGGAATAGGGTTGTAATGGCATAGCCATTACATTGAACCAAACATGGCCTGAATAAAACCCAAAGCAAGGCAACAAAATAATAATAAAAGGGCCCATCAGACTAACTAAATGAAGGCCCAAAACCAGTCCAATACATGACATGCAACCTAAGCTCAATAACCCAGTAACCAAAACCTAAGAGGTCCACATCCCCAAACACTCAAACGAAAGCCCAAACACACTAGCCCAACCGTAAATCTTAAGCCTCAAACCCAAGCCCCAAGCCTCAAACCCTCAGAACCCAAAACGGATATCCCTGGAATGGGATATACCAAAAACGGGTTATCCTAAATTAGCATATCCCTATACCGGGATATCCCTCAAATGGGATATCCCTGGCAGGAATAACTATGACAGGTATCCCGGTTCAAACACGTAAAAAACTCTGAACCGGTTACCAAATCAGCTGAACCGGGCACCAAAATACTGAACCTGAACGGGATATACTGAGGATAACAGAGGAATAGCTTATCCCGGATTGGAATTTAATGGGATATCCTTGTGCAGATAAGAATGAATATTAACAAGAAAATTCTGCTCCGACCCAAGCCAACCCAATAACAAGCTAACCCAATAACACAGTACTTACTAAAACGTCGTCGCGAGAATATTTAATGTCCAATTCTCTGAAAATATTTAAAAACTCAGTATGATTTAATTAGTGTTTTCTTAAATAAAATTTTTCTACTTGTTGAAAAAGGGAAAATCAAGAGACAATAAAAGGGAAAGAAACAAGAAAATGTTTCCAGTTATTTTCTGCTAATCAGTTAGGGTTTTAGGGTAGATACTCGTATAGTTGATAGAAACATATGTTGGCTATAAAATCTCATAAATACGACTGAAAGATTTGTAAGAAAATGTCCTTAAATACAGAGGGAAACAAACAATCGAAAAAAAGAAAACACATAACAAGCGATAAACTATCAAAAAATGAGGACATCACAAGATTTAAAAAGACGAATATAAGCAGTGTCTCATAAGGCTGAACACCAAAACGAATAACAAAAAACAATGAAAAAACTAAAAAAGAAGCATAAATCTGAAAACTAAAACAGAGATGAAAACTTGTTCTAAAGATGAAAACCACAATACCCCAGAAATAAGAGAAGATAAGCATAGGTCTGAAACTAAAAAAGACGTGAAAAGAAAAAGTCAGTCAAAGTGAAAATCATACCTGAAATTACAATCCGATGAAGGGTGGGATTTCAATATCCTGCTGTAGCAAGTGTGTTTTGTTGGCACGTGGTTACACAAAAGCTTAAAAAAAAAATCAGGAAAAAAATTGGAAAGAGACCGAGATAGAATCTGCGTATTAAAGAAAGGGAGGAAGAGAAAATTAAAAAAAAAATCCTATCATTGACCTTCGAGTGATCCATTTTCCATTCATGGATTTCATACATGAGGAACAGTATTTCAAATGCACTCACTAATGAAACTAATAAAGATCTGTAAACCGAAACAATTAGAGACAATGAAGTATCACGGCAACAAAATGTAGCTGAGGCACCAACTCAAGATAACCAAGTATTCAAGTTTAACCTACGCAATTACTATATCATATTTCATCACAATGCACTTTTGCAAACAATAAACATTTAGGCTTACCTAGCTGAGACAGCCCTCTGTTCATGGAAATCAAAGGTATACACATATCCCGTTGGCGCCACAGCCCTTGCAGACGATGTTGTTAATGAGCCACTACCGGTCCCGGATTCAAGAACCAAACAACCCGGAACTACTTCCTAGTACATAATCACAAAGCTAATATCCGCAATATAAAGAATCTGAGTCCTATGACTTAGAACCAAAGTCCATAACTCTGGTGTCGAAGCCAATAGGTAAACGAATCCACCTCTGTTGCTGAAAATTATGGAACCAAATGGCTTCCCGATCCAATCTGAATGTTTAAATACACCGAAACGATTTTGAAGAACCGAATTCTCGCACACTTTAACAGCTAATCAAATTCCATCTCTAATGCGGAGATTGAAAGATATCTTCATCGAGGAATCAATAAGCAATATCCATAAAATACGGAAAACACATTCAATTGAATACACCGATGATGTTGGACTAATACGCAATTAATCAAGTAAAACAGAAGTATAAAAAGGTCTTGCATAATCCATGTAAGTCTCAAGATAATGACAAGCAGACGCATTAATCATCCAAAACAATTTGCAATAAATGTGAAACATTACACTTCATAGGCTTGATATAAACATAGTTTAAGATGTGGGACCTTATCCATTCAAATTAATTTTGATTAAGCCAAAAAGGTTTTGACATGGTTCAAGAATAAATAGAAGCGATGATAAGTGAAATGTAATGCACTACTAGTTCATGTGACAACAAGCGATAATAGGTTAGATCCAGAACAGTAGCAGCCAGGCAAAGACTGCGGCCCTAGACCTGGTACTCTGACTGAAGCCTCAGGCCACTAAGAATAGCTCCTTCTATCCCTTTCCAGTAGAAGTTTTCATATACAAGAAATGAACATTGCATGGGACACCAACATGGCTATATCAAGCCAGCAAATAAAACACAAAATGTAGCGGTACAAGAAAATAGATTCCTTGTGTTCAAAAGGTTTTCTTGCTTGCTTAATTAATAGGTTGTTCAGTTTCCTAAAATATGATGGTATTCACGGGGCATTGGACAAGAATAAAAATGATTTAGATTTAGGTGGAATAGAAAGGTAAATGGTCATGGTATTCACAGGGCATAAGACAAGATTAAAAATGATTTAGATTTAGGTGGAATAGAAAGGTAAATGGTCAACCTTGCCAGGCAAAGAATCATAACCAAAGATGCTGAACAGATGGCTGAACTAGACAAGCAGTCACATCTCTTAATAAAAATTCTTGTAGTATTAAAAAACATAAAAACAATGTCTTTTGGTGTAAGAATACACATGAACTATCCAACTCTGACAAACTAGAGCAAAGTGGATTACCTGCTGGTCATCATCATTTTCAGCATGGGTTATTCCTAGCAATCTCCAACCTTCAGCATTCTCAGGATTTTTCATAACTTCAGCCTCTAGGGCAAGCACTGCTTCACTCAAAAGTCCTTTCCTGAATAGCTCTTGACCTTCTTTTAAAGGATTTTGATGACCAAAATCTGGATTCATATCAGAAAATACATAGACACCCCTTGAAGCGTCCGACCGCTGAGGAACCTACAAGTTTTCACAACAAAAACATTCATGTAGAATTAAAAGAGGTTATAAAGTGAACTTCTTCAAGGCTACCAGACTTACTCATCATATGAATTTGCCCAGTTATCAGACGAACTATCTCCCAAAGCCCCCTCACCAGCTTGACGACCAATTTCTTCTGCCCAGTCATCAACGTGCAACTTTGAGAATTCATTGACCCATTGATCATCGACAGACTCTTGTTGCAATCTTTCAGCACCAAATTCATTGGCCCAATCGTCAGGTCCACGGAAAACCTATTAACCATCAAGTCAAGAACATTTAATGAAATGAAGAATGTTGACACCATTTTTTTGGATAAAAACGGGGTCGACTTGGGTTTTGAAAAAAATGAAACAGGAGTCGCCACCAATCCTTTTTATAAGGTGTGATTGGATCACCTCGAAAAGCGGTCGTTTTTAATAAACGGTTTGATTTTATTAAAACAACAAGTTTGGTCCGCGAAATTCAGAAAACGGGTTCGGGAGTCGGTTACGCACGAGGAAGGATTAGCACCCTCGATACGCCCAAAATTGGTACCTTAGTTGATTACTTAATGTCTTAATGTCGAAAATTGAAAACTTAGAAGAATTTAAAAAATTCGATCCTTGTATTAAAACGTTGAAAATTTTTAGGAAAATGGCATATTTCACGTTATTCGAGAAAAAGAATCATATCCAGTAAGTTAGGACACAATGTCTCAAATTCCCGATACGCGGATGAAAAATGCTTATTTAAAAGATACTTTATTATCTTGGTTTTAGAAATAAATCAGGCCCAGTAAGTTAGGGCACGATCTTTTCTTAATTCCCGAGATCATTTAAAACCTGAGTTTGAAAATATTCGTATATTTAGATTTATCGTGAAAATTGAAACCCAATAAGTTAGGGTATAATCTTCTCGAATCTAAACACGAAGTGCCATTTTTTAAAACAAATTTTGTTATATCGAGTGAAATAAAAACACGAAGTCGTAGTAAAAATGTGAAAGCAAATTACATTGTTATACATGACAAAATCATAATGAATACAAAGTGTAAAAATGATACGAGCGATAGCAACAATATAAAATAAATAAAAGTCAAACCTACAATCATATAAAATAACAATATATATATAAACAATAAATTAAACATTCGTTCAAAATAATAATGAAAATGAAATAAATAAATAGTGAATACAATTAAAATTTAAAGGGATATATATATATTTATATGTATAGACAAAAAAATAAATATGTGTGTATTCATAAATTACAATATATATATAGAGTATACTTTAAAATATAAAAAAAATATGCATATAGATAAAAATATGTACACATATATATAGGTGTATAAAATTATGGAATATGAAAATAATGAAATGCATATATAAAGTAGGCGCATGAAAATATGTATGTACAAATTAAAGTTTAAAAATAATGAAAATATACCTACGTATACAAATAAATACGTTAATTTATATATATATGTTTAAAATATATTGAAAACATGTATGTATATGTCTATGCAAATTAAGATATACAAAAACATATAAATACATACATATAAATATATATACTTATAAAAATAAAAATATGTATATGTATATAGATATATATAAAAAAGAAATATGAGTATACGTATATATATTAAACAAATTATATGTAAAATATGTACATGTATATATACAAGCACTTATATGATAATAATAAGGCATATATATATATTTAAAAATACATAAGTATATATGAATAGAGATATAAAAGTAACAACAATAATACCAATACTAATAATAGTAAAGATGATAATAATAATAATAATAATAATAATAATAATAATAATAATAATAAAGTTAACAAAATTGACTAAATAATAAAATATGCTAAAAAAGGGCCTTAAATCGAAATGAAATAAAACATATAGGGCCAATTCGAAATAAAGGAAAACGAAAGGGATCCAATTGCGACGCGCGTAAAAAAGGGAAGGACCGAAACAGAAAATAAACCCAAAATCCCAAAACGCAGCACCTCAATGGACTAAAATAAAACAAAAGTAAAATGTTAGGGCTAAATCAAAATAAAATAAAACAACAAAATAGGACCAAATTGAAACACACCGCGAATCAGAGGGACTGCGCGCATAAATTGCCCAAAAAACTAAAACACGCGGATCCTTCGGGTCGGGTCGGGTCGACGCGCGGATCCCCCTTTGCTAAAACGACGCCGTTTTGTGTTTAATATAAATATAAAAAAAGGCTAAAAACAAAACTGCTTCATCATTTTGTTGAAAAAACAGAGAGAAAACTCTCTCTTTTTCATTTTTCTCAGGCTCCGATTCCGGAGATGGCTCGGCCAAGGCTTCCGGCGAGTCTCCGCCGTAGAGCCACCGCGTGTGGCGGCCGGAGGTCCAAAATCGGACCTTTTCGGTCCCTTTTTGAAGCCTAGCGTCCCTAGGGTACGGATCTAGGGCCAAATCCCCGAAAAAGAGCCGGAGACCCGAAGATCGAGGGGAAACCGCTCGTCTTCTCCCCTCCGGTGCGGCGCAGGTAAGGTTCTTTTGGTTTTTCGTTTGTTATTTAGTGTAGAAGATAAAAAATAAACAATAAAGAGAGAAGAGATTTAGACACCAAAAGGTCACCTTTTTTTTTTATCTCTTTGTTTTTTTCTTTTCAAAAGGGCTCCGAACCCCTTTACAACTGATTTTGCTTGGCTTTTTATAGCCATTTTACATGAGTTCTTTATCTATTTTTGTCTCTGCTTTGCGTGTTTGGTTTCATCTTGCAGGGAGTCAGAGGAGTTGGTGGAGCAGGTGAGGCCGTGCGTCGGTGGTCAGAGGAACGGCGGCAGTAGTCAGGACCGATTAGGTTTTCTTTCTTTCTCTATTTTTTTGTTTATTTTGGGCTGGTAGAAATGGGTTTGGGTTAATTGGGTTCTTGTTTTGTGTTGAATTGGGCCTCGGGCAAAATGGCCTGTAACAGCTGCCCCTCTTTGCTCGTTGTCGTGTAACGAGAACAGAGCAAAGACCAAGAAAGGCCAATTTTGTCCGGTCTTGCCGAATCTTGACTTCTTCTAGTGCTTCTTTTCTTCAAATAGCCTCCTTCCAGTCCACTATGTCTTGTTGCTTCGATCCACTCCACTGCACTTCAGAGTGATGCGTCCTGTAGCCTTTATCTTCTTCGTAGCAACTTCAGGGGGACGAGGTTTGTGGTTTTCAATCTATTCCACTGCATCTTCAGGGAAATAAGACTTGATGCGACCTACTCTGCTGTAACCTCAGAGAGATAAGATCCTTTATTTTAATCCGCTCCACTGTAACTTCAGGGAGATAGGATTATGTCTTCGATCTGCTCCGCTGTAACCTCAGGGAGATAAGATCTGAAATTTCCAACCTATTCCACTGCTGGTCAGGGACATAGGACTTGTGGCTTAAATCCGCTTCCTTACACTTGAAGATAAGATTTGCTGTCTTTGATCTGCTCCGCTACAGCTTAGGGAGACAAAATCTGTAACCTTTAACCAGCTCCAATGCAACCGATGGAGGCAAGGCTTTGTTTTTTTTTTTTGATCTGCTTTGCTGTTAATGCAGGAAGGCAAGATCTGCTTCTTTAACTAGCTCCACTGCAATCGATGGACGCAAGGCTTTGTTTTCAATCTGCTTCGCTGTTAATGTAGGAAGGCAAGATCTTTTGTCTTCAACCAGCTCTATCACAACCGAAAGAGGCAAGGTTTGTGTCTTCGATCTGCTTCGCTGTCAATGTAGGAAGGCAAGATCTTTTGTCTTCAACCAGCTCTATCACAACCGAAAGAGGCAAGGTTTGTGTCTTCGATCTGCTTCGCTTGTCAATGTAGGAAGGCAAGATCTTTTGTCTTCAACCAGCTCTATCACAACCGAAAGAGGCAAGGTTTGTGTCTTCGATCTGCTTCGCTGTCAATGCAGGAAGGCAAGATCTGTAACTTCATTGATCTGTCCCTTGGGGAACATGACCTGTATGTTCTATTTTATGAACCTAATTGTGCCTAGTGATTAGGATGACATAATCAGAATGAATCAAATGCTCCTAACTAGATATGTATGAATGACATTTGAATGAATGCAAAATGTCATGAAGATGATTCCTTAATGCTTAGGTTAACATCACGTAAAAACTTATTAAGGTTTTATCACTGACGTACTACAACGCCTTTTTGCTCGTCGGGTATATCCAAAGAAACACTTAATCTGGTTGCCCCCCACTGTAAACCTTAAAGTTTAATCTATTAGGGCACAAAATTTGTACCATCATTCTCCCTCTACAATCCAAGGGTAGAAAGGTATGACTTTTCTCAATCTTCTCCTATCGCAATTCAATGATATTGAATGTGAAACTCTTTGGTCATTTACCTCATTCCCAAGGTGTCATACCAAATGCTCATGCACAATTGCAAAATTTTCTTCTCCCAGAAGACCTTCTCCTTTTGCCTGGTAAACATCGCTTGTTGGCTCATTGAAGCTTTGCCACCAACACGACATCTTGTCATTTTGCTCAATCAATATTTGGACAACAAAATCTGAAGAGAAAGTCCAAACTTAGACTCTTCCTTCTCAAATTTCCAACCTTCGAATTTGGCATGTTCTAAACAATAGTCCTGTTTCAGGTTCCTGTATTATTTAGAAACTTTTCAGAGTAATATGCAAAACTTCCTTTGTGAAAGTTTTATTAGTCCATTAATCATTATTCCAATGCTTGCAAAAAGGTCATAACAATGGATAAGAATAAAGTTGGTTCTGAGCATAGCTCGAAAGAACAAATTATCGAAAATAGTGAAGAAGGACAACAAAAGAATTAATTGGGAATGTATATCTTGGAAAGAAAGAAAAAGTATTCCAAGAACAACAAATAACATGAGAATTGGGTGCCCCAGATATCACAGCTTGGATTTCTCTACACAAACTTTCTGAAGACCCTTTTGAGTTGGACATGTGTTTAGGAGATCTACAATGCTCTGTCGATGCCCCCAAGATGTCGCCTATCCTTTCCTGTTGATTCAGGTATGGCAAGATCAACACATGCCTCAATATGAACAAAACTTGAGCAACTTATATCACCTCATGCCCCATTCTGATCAATATTTGAGCCGCCCTTTTCGGGTTTTCAACTCAAATCCCCATTGGCCTAAGGTGCCCTTTGCGGGTTTTCCCCTTAGCCTCTCCATTTTTACTCTTTTCATTTTCATTTTCATTCTTCATCTTTTTCTCTTTTTTTTGAACTTCATTGTCTTACAATACAGTGACAAACTGTGATGTCTGACTTTGAACCGATTACAGCCCTCAACTATCATGTTGTCATTCCAGTTCAATACATTTTCCCATACCATCGTCTCTGGATTTCTATATTGGCATATGATGACATTGACGCATGCTGTAGCCTTTATCCATTTGATGAAGTAATTAATGATCTCAATAGTGAAGCAATGCCCATTAGAAGTCTTCGATAATGGTGATGTCCATGCCCCATTTTGCTCAAAATTTGAGTCACCCTTTTTGGGTTTTCAACTCAAAACCACTTTTGGTCACAAAGCGCCCCTTTTGGTTTTTCGCCTCGGCCTCTTCTTTTCTTTTCTTTACTTTTCATATTTCTATTTTGACTTTGATTGATTTCTCTTTTTCTTTTTATTTTTTTATTTTGATTTTGATTTTGTTGTTTTTTTTTGTTTTCCCTTGTTTTTTGAATCGGATCTAAACTCTTGGGATTAGGCAAGTCCTTGTTATCCCCTTTAAAGGATCTTCTCTGATATCGAATTTCCTTTATAGAGCCTTTTAGGGCAAAACTACAACTGGAAACTTTTGATCTTCTTCTTCCATCGGGATAAAATCCAGCAACATCTTGAAGGAATAGAAACTCGACTTCAAACGGGCAAAGCTATGCTGAATTGACGAGAACGGTATTGCCCCGGCAAAGAATTGCATCGTTCGCACTGTAAATTTCTGACATCGTGCTGTTGTGCAGGTTTTATTATAAGAATCGAGGCATACCCTGGTATGATCATACAAAGACATCTTTGAATTTTTCGTCTCTGTAGGCAGGTCAATTCTAGTCTTCATCAAGCTCACAATTTCTAATGATTCACTGAGAGGTAGGATCTGTTTATCCTTTTGTTCTACCATCCTCAACAAGTTTGGAGATAAGCTACGATCTGTGTCATCTTCAAAGTCGTGAGATCCCTCTAAACACATATCTCGCTCAAAAGGAGGTTCTAAGTCTGTAGCAGTGTCATTCATGTCGTTGATATCCAGGGACCTACTGTAGGTACAAAATAATATATAAAGAATGTATGAATTTAAGAATAAGTATCTGCACAGTATGATTATGAATGAACGAAAGAATGATTTGGATGGAAGAATAAAAGAATGATCAATGAAAAAATATTAGTTCAAAAGATCGCAAAGATGCATTCCATTAAAATAATGACGTTTAGACATAAGCCTTTTTCACAAAAGACCTCTTGTTGCTCTAGGCTGAAAGCAACAAGTGTGTTTTGAATATTACTCTGAGTAAGCTCTAAATACTACAAAGGTTTCTTTAGAACACTCCCAGGTTTTATAAGGGCGAACATCTAATAAGATCCCTTTTCAATTATGCCTTCATATATGGTATTGATGTGAAAACTTCCCAACACTTTCTCATATATTGCGTTCACCCCATTGGTAATCATGATTGGGTGGCGAATTTTCTGCACTAGATGAATCACCAAACTTGACGACACCCATGTTGATGAGCTTTTCAACCAGTTTCTTGAAGGCTATGCAGTTCTCTATGGAATGCCCCGTATTTCCCGCATGATATTCGCAATGTGCATTCGCATCGTGCCATTTGGGGTACGGTGGCTGTGGAGGTTTCGTGTAGAGAGGGGCAACAACACGTGCGTTGAATAAGCTTTGATACAACTCCTTATATGACATCGGAATTGGCGTGAATTGAAGGTTCTCAGTTCCTTGCTTCACATACGATTCTTGTCTAGATGAACCTTGCTGACTAGTAATCACCTTTCTTGGCTGTGTAATCGATTTGTTGTAGGTGTTCACATTGCTCACATCATTTTCCTTCTTCTTCAAGTCTGACCTTCTATTATTCTCCCCAGCATCAATCTTTCCACTTCTCACGGCACTTTCAATCATTTCACCGCTCATGACTATGTCTAAAAAACTCATCGAAGCGTTTCCCAACATGTGGGTGATGAACGGGGCCTTCAATGTGTTGATGAAGAGCATCGTCATTTCTTTCTCTAGGAGTGGCGGCTGAACTTGGATAGCGACCTCCCTCCACCTTTGTGTGTATTGCCTAAAACCTTCATTAGGCTTTTTCTCCATATTTTGAAGGGTAATTCTGTCAAGGACCATATCAGCTACATGACTGTATTGTTTCATAAAGGCTTGTGCTAAATCCCTCCAAGAACTAATCTGGATACGCGTCAATTGATTGTACCACTTAGACGCTGCCCCTGTGAGGCTATCTTGAAAGCAGTGTATGAGCAGTTGGTCGTTGTTGACGTATCCGGCCATACGCCTACAGAACATAGTAATATGAGCTTCTGGGCAGCTGGTCCCATTATATTTCTCGAATTCCGGCATCTTAAATTTGTAAGGAAGTATCAAATCCGGAACTAAACTCAGATCTTTCGCATCTATTCCAAGAATGCCGTCGATACTTTCTATCGCCCTAAACTTCTCTTCAATCCATTTCCATTTCTCCTCAAACTGCTTTGGTAACTCCTCCTTCATCTTGTCTTTCTCCGCTACTTCATCGAAGTCCGGGACAACCAGATTATCGTCAGGATTAGAACCAGATCTGACCTGAAGGTTCTTCGGTATTGAAGCGTCACCTTGAAAGTGCTGAGGTCTAATCGAGACAGAAGATCTTCGTGGATGTGGTTCAATCTGAATTTGCGCTTGTGGTGGCGTGTATCCTGGAGAAAAAAGTGGCTCATCATTGTTTCCTTCTTCATCGCAAACCACAGGATTTTTCCTTTTATCCACTCCCTTGGTTATTAATTGCGTCAATTTAGTCATTAGTTCATCCTGAGACTCCTTCATCTTTTGTGCCATGTCTTTCTGGATCTTTTCCATATGTTCTTTCATTTGCACCTGTAACTGGTCTTGCATCTCTTTTTGCGTTTGCTCCAGTTTCTCTAATCTTTGATCCATTTCTTTGGCTTTGCGACGAGTACCGTAAGGATGTTTGGTTGATTGGTTTTCCAGATTAGCTGAAATAATTTTACATAATTAGGGTCACTTCGTGAAAGTCTAATGCATATGATGCGATGTAATGCAAATGCATGAAATGAATGCCTAAAGAGATGTTGATTCTGATTCAATTACATTTAGGAGACTTTTCTAGAAAGCAAATTCCCTTACATAAAACGGATACATGTACGACCTCACCCTCATATTCCAAGAAACAACATCGATTTTTTCTTCATCCGCATGTTTGAGGTAATCTCACCAATAGATGCCATTGCTAGCTCATTTTCTTGATCTTGGTCGTGATCCATCATCTGCCCATCTTCATAAGGCTCGTCAGCTTGTTGAAGGCTTTTGGACAATCGTCTCGAATCCCCAGGCCACCAAGCAAGGTCACGAACTCTTCCATCGCCATTCTTGTGTTTCTCAGAATATGTTTGGGAAGTCGTATTGTTTTCCACTTTATCAAGGAATTCGTATTCCATGACAAGCTTTCTAATTTAGTAATTGGATTGGAATCCATATCTCTTTCCTAAAATGCAATGCAATCATAATCAAAACAAAACAAGATCGGTTAGTAAAAAATAGAAGCAAACAAGGAAAACAAAAAAAAAGTACCTAATCGGGTAGATACTAGGGGTTTGGAGTGGCTCTACCTAGGTTAAGTTCCTAAGTCTACTATATGAGGGTTGGTTCTAAAGTAAGGGTACCCGAACCAGCAGATTCCTCGATCCTCACCCATTATAGGCTCATACGGACTGAGTTCAGTTCAAGGGAATACATTTCCCTATGGCCATGCGGAGATGAAGATCTCACGGAGACATAGGTACAGATGCATCCCGAAAGCGATACACTATCCCATGCGGAGGTGAAAACCTCACGAAGGCGTAGCTTCTCACTCCCACTTAAAAAGGGTATGACCAACGGTCATGCAATGCAATGTGCAAAAAATAAATCTGAACTTAAACACAGCAATTATGAATCATAATGACGAAGATCATAATAAAGATAAAAATACAATGAAAGGATCGTATATTTAAACTAAGTTTTGATTTTTGACAAAAAGACAAAAAGTAATCAACTCATGGCTTGACTCTCGTGTTTTGTCCCCAGTGGAGTCGCCAAGCTGTTGACACCATTTTTTTGGATAAAAACGGGGTCGACTTGGGTTTGAAAAAAATGAAACAGGAGTCGCCACCAATCCTTTTTATAAGGTGTGATTGGATCACCTCGAAAAGCGGTCGTTTTTAATAAACGGTTTGATTTTATTAAAACAACAAGTTTGGTCCGCGAAATTCAGAAAACGGGTTCGGGAGTCGGTTACGCACGAGGAAGGATTAGCACCCTCGATACGCCCAAAATTGGTACCTTAGTTGATTACTTAATGTCTTAATGTCGAAAATTGAAAACTTAGAAGAATTTAAAAAATTCGATCCTTGTATTAAAACGTTGAAAATTTTTAGGAAAATGGCATATTTCACGTTATTCGAGAAAAAGAATCATATCCAGTAAGTTAGGACACAATGTCTCAAATTCCCGATACGCGGATGAAAAATGCTTATTTAAAAGATACTTTATTATCTTGGTTTTAGAAATAAATCAGGCCCAGTAAGTTAGGGCACGATCTTTTCTTAATTCCCGAGATCATTTAAAAACCTGAGTTTGAAAATATTCGTATATTTAGATTTATCGTGAAAATTGAAACCCAATAAGTTAGGGTATAATCTTCTCGAATCTAAACACGAAGTGCCATTTTTTAAAACAAATTTTGTTATATCGAGTGAAATAAAAACACGAAGTCGTAGTAAAAATGTGAAAGCAAATTACATTGTTATACATGACAAAATCATAATGAATACAAAAGTGTAAAAATGATACGAGCGATAGCAACAATATAAAATAAATAAAAGTCAAACCTACAATCATATAAAATAACAATATATATATAAACAAATAAATTAAACATTCGTTCAAAATAATAATGAAAATGAAATAAATAAATAGTGAATACAATTAAAATTTAAAGGGATATATATATATTTATATGTATAGACAAAAAAATAAAATATGTGTGTATTCATAAATTACAATATATATATAGAGTATACTTTAAAATATAAAAAAAAATATGCATATAGATAAAAATATGTACACATATATATAGGTGTATAAAATTATGGAATATGAAAATAATGAAATGCATATATAAAGTAGGCGCATGAAAATATGTATGTACAAATTAAAGTTTAAAAATAATGAAAATATACCTACGTATACAAATAAATACGTTAATTTATATATATATGTTTAAAATATATTGAAAACATGTATGTATATGTCTATGCAAATTAAGATATACAAAAACATATAAATACATACATATAAATATATATACTTATAAAAATAAAAATATGTATATGTATATAGATATATATAAAAAAGAAATATGAGTATACGTATATATATTAAACAAATTATATGTAAAATATGTACATGTATATATACAAGCACTTATATGATAATAATAAGGCATATATATATATTTAAAAATACATAAGTATATATGAATAGAGATATAAAAGTAACAACAATAATACCAATACTAATAATAGTAAAGATGATAATAATAATAATAATAATAATAATAATAATAATAATAATAATAATAATAAAGTTAACAAAAATTGACTAAATAATAAAATATGCTAAAAAAGGGCCTTAAATCGAAATGAAATAAAACATATAGGGCCAATTCGAAATAAAGGAAAACGAAAGGGATCCAATTGCGACGCGCGTAAAAAAGGGAAGGACCGAAACAGAAAATAAACCCAAAATCCCAAAACGCAGCACCTCAATGGACTAAAATAAAACAAAAGTAAAATGTTAGGGCTAAATCAAAATAAAATAAAACAACAAATAGGACCAAATTGAAACACACCGCGAATCAGAGGGACTGCGCGCATAAATTGCCCAAAAAACTAAAACACGCGGATCCTTCGGGTCGGGTCGGGTCGACGCGCGGATCCCCCTTTGCTAAAACGACGCCGTTTTGTGTTTAATATAAATATAAAAAAAAGGCTAAAAACAAAACTGCTTCATCATTTTGTTGAAAAAACAGAGAGAAAACTCTCTCTTTTTCATTTTTCTCAGGCTCCGATTCCGGAGATGGCTCGGCCAAGGCTTCCGGCGAGTCTCCGCCGTAGAGCCACCGCGTGTGGCGGCCGGAGGTCCAAAATCGGACCCTTTCGGTCCCTTTTTGAAGCCTAGCGTCCCTAGGGTACGGATCTAGGGCCAAATCCCCGAAAAAAGAGCCGGAGACCCGAAGATCGAGGGGAAACCGCTCGTCTTCTCCCCTCCGGTGCGGCGCAGGTAAGGTTCTTTTGGTTTTTCGTTTGTTATTTAGTGTAGAAGATAAAAAATAAACAATAAAGAGAGAAGAGATTTAGACACCAAAAAGGTCACCTTTTTTTTTATCTCTTTGTTTTTTTCTTTTCAAAAGGGCTCCGAACCCCTTTACAACTGATTTTGCTTGGCTTTTTATAGCCATTTTACATGAGTTCTTTATCTATTTTTGTCTCTGCTTTGCGTGTTTGGTTTCATCTTGCAGGGAGTCAGAGGAGTTGGTGGAGCAGGTGAGGCCGTGCGTCGGTGGTCAGAGGAACGGCGGCAGTAGTCAGGACCGATTAGGTTTTCTTTCTTTCTCTATTTTTTGTTTATTTTGGGCTGGTAGAAATGGGTTTGGGTTAATTGGGTTCTTGTTTTGTGTTGAATTGGGCCTCGGGCAAAATGGCCTGTAACAAAGAAAATTAGAATATTTCAAATAAGAATAAGAGCCTCGCACGGTTTAAGAGTCTCAAAATAATACATAACACGCAGAATCACTAGTCGCACTTTGTATGCTGAATAAACAAATCAAAAGACCCTAGTTGTTCTCATACAGTAGCAAACTCCTCAGGCCATTGATCAGGTTGAAAAAAACCAAAGAACCACCAACCAGAGTAGCAGATTCTGTATAATAAGAACATTTATACAAATTACAATGTTTTTAGCTGGTTTAATACCAAACAGAGATATACAATTACAAGAATCATCTGTGACAGTATCTTCTAACTTATTATAATCAATAAGCTCTCACTACTCAATCTAGTAGCAAACTCCATGACCCATTGGTTTGGCCCATAGAAATACTAAGAACCACCAAAACGGTGAGTAGCATATTTTATAAATAACAAATATAGATAATCTCATTTAAGATTTACAGGTTTAGTTGATTTAAAAGTTCAACTGAAGATGTAATAATACAGAATCATTAGTCATTCACACTTTATTTGCTAAATTATAGTAGATATATAGATAATAGCACTAACCAAACCATCATTATCATCTGGGACATTCTCAAATCATCAAAACTAGTTTCAACCACCTAGGTTGGTGAATGAGATTACTACTTAAGGTCAGTGATGTTAGTTCCATTTTAGTCTACGTAGGCAAGGCAGAAGAAAAAAAGGAGGAAACTGTCTAACTGCTAAAAGGAATTTATGACTGATTATCAGGACATATTAATCTATGAGCTTCTTTAGCTTCCACAAGATCTCTACTTGCCTCATCATGAGCAAATTCATCAGCCCAAGAAGCACCTCCATTGTACTGTTGCTGATATTCTGTTGCCCAGTTCTCTGATGCTGGTTTGACCTGATTATCATCAATGATAAGTTCACCACGACTCATCTTGGATACAAATTGAAGAAATTTTGAATTCTGCATGCCCCAAAACATACAGTACATAAGTGCATATATTAACTCATGCATAGTAACGATGATATCATTAAGAGCTATCTTGACACATTGCAAGTATTTATCCAAACAGTTTTAAATAACCCGAAACTTAGGATCACTGTTTTGAGAGAGTGTATGTGCAAGCATCCTAGTCCACTGAATTGCAGCCAAACTTTCTATATTTCCCCCTCTCATTTGATCTACAGACGTTACCTGAGCTTGTTCCTGTATGTTTAGCTCATTAATTGTGTTATGCAAGAAAAGCAGGCTAAAAGGTGACATGCATGTAAAGATAAACTTTCTATATTTCCCCCTCTCATTTGATCTACAGACGTTACCTGAGCTTGTTCCTGTATGTTTAGCTCATTAATTGTGTTATGCAAGAAAAGCAGGCTAAAAGGTGACATGCATGTAAAGACTACTCAAAGCACGAGATAGTAGCAGAAAGAAAAGGAAAGATAAAGCCAAATTGGAAGGTATATCCATCTGCAATAGCACAAGGGGTTAGATATAGTTCCTGGTAAAAACACATTAGCATGTCCTTTCAAATTTGCACATGATACATTGGTAGAGAAACCTACATATCGAATAAAGCACTGAAAACATACCACTGAAAGAAATGAATGGGTGACTCCGACGTGAAAATAAGATTGAAGATAATTTCAAGAGACATGCAAAAATATTGCTAAATTCCTGTTGCAAAAGTGCAGAGCATGAAGGTCATAGATGCGGGTGATTATCAGCTTGACATTTCAAGCGATCTTATTTGGGTTGCCTAAATCAGTTGTCCGGAAAAAGAAATTTAGGACACTTACTGCTGGGATAACACTTGCCGACAGCAGAAATTGTAGAGAGAGATTGTAGAAAATTCACTTGAGATTGTAGAGAGAGATACCTCGGGTTAATATGACTGGCCGGCAACCTAAAAAGAGAAACCTTTAGAGCAAATATTGTTACTAAACAGACCTGGTACTATTGTACACGACACAAGAAAAATAGCTATAATACAATATTACACAAGCACAAAAACATATCAAAATCAATATAACACCAATCATTTTAAAATGTCAAAACTTATAATAAATACATGACACCTTAAACATGTTATGACATAGAAAACCAATGAACAAGCCTTGGATACACAAATTGCAAATTCTAACACTAAATTATTTCATCAGACATCTTTGAGCCTTATGTTTGTTTCATTACACACCTTAGAAGTGTTTTAGTGATTGCAATAAGTTGATGGATTGAAATAACTTGGTGATGAGCTTTTTAATTCTAGACTCAGTGACATAATTTCTGTTCACTGGGAAAGGTCATCTATTTTGACTCAAGGAAGGAGGGGTATATGCAATTTAACTCTAAAGACAATTTCTTCCAACAAGGATGAATAATGGATATTGCTTTAAGGTTTTATTAGGGTTTTTCATTGTACGGATATATTTAGAAGCTCAATTTATCTCATGGATTTATGGCCTATACCTATCAATACTTGCATAACAAGTTTTAAGGTTTTCCTCAGCATTGATGTTCTTTCAGTTCCCCACCTTCTTATAACCACTAAGACTCTCTTAGTCTTTACCACCAGAATTTCTCAATACAATTTCCATTTAATTTCACTCCTATTTTCCTTCTCTTTCTTTTCCTCATACAGCATCAAGACTGAGCAAAACGCAAAAGGCAAATCAAATTGACAAAACTTGAGCAGCATTCTTTTAACAATTCTCCATACTTTTTTTCCAAATTAATACCCAGCCATAATTGTAGTTTCCTCTATGATAGAGGGCATAAACGTTTCAGGCTCAGTTAGTCATGAGGACAAAAAAAATTGTACCTTACACAAACCAGTTAGGCCATCCTTTGCTTTTGGAATAATTAAAATGTGCGTAGGAGCCCAGGGAGCTATGTCCCTAAAAGCTAAGACCTACAAACAAAAAATAGGCAAACAAACATAATGTTAGTGCAAATGAATGTCAAATAAACTTAAACCTAGCAGAAAAGAATTAACATATTAACCTAAAGAAACAGCAAGAAAATATTCGTGTGAACCTGCTCCCAAACAGATCAATAAAACTAGGTCATTCTCACATGCAACTGATGAGGTGAATGCATGATTCATACAGCAAACAATAACATAAATTAACATTCGCAAATAGAAATCAAACTAAGAGGTTAAAAAGCTAAAACTTTCAACCTCAGATTATAGTTTTGCAAACGAAAACTATAATCATAGCTGAAGATTTTCATGCTTCTCTAATTAAAACGTTTGATATTTTGTTATCACGTTTCACTTAATGTTGATCAAATATCAGATATCAGCTAGTGTTAACAGAAAGGACAACACGTTATCTTTGATCGTCACCTATTTAACTGCAAATTGTCTTGCATAATCCATGTAAGTCTCAAGATAATGACATGCAGACACATTAATCATCCAAAACAATTTGCAATAAATGTGAAACATTACACTTCATAGGCTCGATATAGACATAGTTTAAGATGGAACCTTATCCATTCAAATTAATTTTAATTAAGCCAAAAAGGATTTGACATGGTTCAAGAATAAATAGATGCGGATGATAAGTGAAATGTAATGCACTACTAGTTCATGTGACAACAAATGATAATAGGTTAGATCCAGAACATTAGCAGCCAGGCAAAGACTGCAGCCTTAGATCTGGTACTCTGACTGAAGCCTCAGGACTAAGATAAACATGATATCAATCATATTGCAAACTTCAATGTTTAAACAAAAAATAGCTCCTTCTATCCCTTTCCAGTAAAAGTTTTCATATATAAGAAATGAACGTTGCATGGTACGCCAAAGTGGCTATATCAAGCCAGCAAATACAACACAAGATGTAGCGGTACAAGAAAACAGATCCTTTGTGTTGAAAGGTTTTCTTGCTTGCTAAATCAATAGGTTGTTCTCTTTCCTATAATATGATAGTATTCACAGGGCATTAGACATGACTCAAAATTATTTAGATTCAGGAGGAATAGAAAGGAAAATGGTCAACCTTGCCAGGCAAAGAATCATGTTGAGTATTTGTTTGTTATGGTTGAGTATTTTGAGATGGTTATATGTAGCTAACTTTTGAGTATTATATTGAGATGGAAATGGTTAATATGTGTATGACTGTGAATGTGTTGATTTGTTGAATGGATGAAAAGGAATAGGTATGTTTAAGCTAGCATAAAGTTGGATAATTTCACAATTTAGTCCTTGGATAATTTCAACAATCATGGATGAAAAGGGATCGGTATGTTTAAGCTTGGGGAATCCGTGATGCATTGTACAATAATCGAACATTGCGAACAAACCACATTATTAGAAAACCAAAATACAATTCCTACTACTTTGACAGTCAATATTATACGATATCGAATAAAAGAAATATGGGTATTAGCTTAAACTGGCATCTAATCCTGTTTAACCCGTACATTTAACAGAATTTAAGCCATGGGAGAGTGCATAAGAACATTAAAATTGAAAAGAAAAGATATTGGGATAAAAACATTACCGTGCAATACGATGAAGGGAACAGCGTGTCTATTTGGGATGAATCAATGTAATAGAGAATATGAATAATAAAGTAGTTGACTGTAAAAAGAGAAGCCATGGCTGGTGAAATCTTGCAGAACCAGAATTTCTTTCTTTCCCAAAGCATCCAACAAGAACAACCACACCGACATCCATAGATTTGAAAAGACGAACCGAAACAATATTTCCTAGGGCTAAAAACCCAAAATCTATGGATGAAGCAAGTGATTTCAATATCACAATAATAAAATAAATAAATAAATAACAGAAACGATTGAGAAGGAAGAGATGAACACGGAAGAGATCAACAAAACAACCAGAATGAGATCAACAGATTTGAAAGACATAAAGAAACAGTGATGTCTAAACCTGAAAACTAAAACCCATAAACCAACTAAAATATAAGTAAAAAAACATAGTTCTAAAACTAAAAATAGAAATGAAAAGGCAATAGACAAAAAGAAAGACAAATGAAAACGCAAACACAACCTGAAATCAGTCTCCGAAAAAGCAACAAAAAAGAAACAGACAGACCCACAGCAAGATTTCAAACAATGAGTGAAACACTGTGTTCTACACCAGAAAGCTTAGGGATTATCCCTCACGAAAGTAGACAATAAAACAACCAAAAAGAAACAGACATACCCACATCGATAGATTTCAAACAAATAGCGAAAACAGGGGATTTCAATATCATCAAAAAGAAACGGCATACAAAATCTTTGGGTTTCTCCCTCTCACAAAAAAGAATTATTGAAATAAGACCGAGAGAGAGAGATAATGGGAAGGAAGCGGGATACGAAAAGGCAGCTTTCTCCTATCCGTTACTGCCCAAAAAGCGTAGATTTTCTAAATCGCCATGTGGCAACGGTAACATTTATGGTAATTAATACCGAAACCGGGATATCCGCAAAGTGGGATATACCTAAGCCGGGCTATCCTAATTCGGGATATACCTAAGCCGGGATATCCTGAGAATGGGATATCCCGACGTGGAATAAGTACGGCAAGTTGACCGGTCCAATCGTGAAAAATTACCTGAACCGGCATCTAAATCAGAAAAACCGGCACTTGCAATTCCGAACCGGGATGGGATATCAGAGGGATATCCCCGGAATTGATTATTCTAAGAGGGGAAATGAGAGGGATAACCCTGGAATAGATTATTCCAAGGTGGGATATGAGCGGTATTTACTTGGAATAGAAAGAGAATGATTTCATTTATTTTCTATTAATCATTTAGTGCTTTATGGTAGATGCGTATTAGAAACATATCTTCGCTATAAAACCTCATTAATGGGATTCAATCATTCAAAGATTTGCAAGAAAATGTCGTTAAATACAAAGGGAAACTAACAATCAAAAAAATAAAACAAAATAAAACACATAACAGGCAATATAAAATCTAATTAATGGGATTCAATTATTCAAATATTTACAAGAAAATGTCGTTAAATACAAAGGGAAACAAACAATCAGAAAAAATAAAATAAAACACATTACAGGCAATAAACTATCAAAAAAATGAAATCGAAAGATTTAAAAAGACAAATATAAGAAGTCTTTCATAAGGTTGAACACCGAAACTTATAGTAAAACCACAAAAAAAAAAAATAAGAAGCATAAATCTGAAAACTAAAACAGAGATGAAAACCACAATGCCCGCAGAAATAAAAGATAAATATAAATCTGAAACTTAAAAAGACGTGAAAAAGGAAAATTGGTAGAAGTGAAAATCATACCTGAAATCACAATCCTATGAAGAAGGGGATTTCAAAATCCTGTTGTAGCAAGTATGTTATTTTGGCATGCGCATACACAAAAGTTAGAAAAGAAATGTCGGGAAAAAAAAATGGAAATAGACACAGATAGAAAGGGACGACAAGAAAACAAAATAATAATAATAATAATAAAAGGTAAAAATCAGAACCAAGGGAAACAGAGTACTCTGCTAAGCAGAAATTACAAAAATATTATACAGATTCTTCCTGAATCTTGGGAGCAATGAAACTAGTGTCATAGTATTTGGAAAAGGCGCTATAATAACAAAAATATAAATGATAAGACGAAATCTAAGCGTGAGCTAGGCCCAAAAAGACCAAACCCCAAAAATTATTCTGCTAAGCAAAAACAAGAAAAGAAGCACATATCAACTAAAAACAAAGGAAAAGTATTCTGCTCAGCGGATATTACAAAAACTACCCTGCTAAGCAAAAACAAGAAAAGGTATGTCATCCAAAACTACCCTGCTAAGCAAAAACAAGAAAAGGTATGTCGTCCAGCTATGCTAGTATCATCAGCATGGCCCTCATAACCTTTTTTCTTTTTGTTTCCTTTGTTCAAAGTATTGCCTTTGCCTTGATAATAACAAGAAAAAGGAAAGCATCAAGGAGGAAATAATTTACACAAAAGTAGGTGGCAGTTTATTGGATTTTATGTTACTAGTGAAATGTTGGGGGAGAGATGTGTGGGAGTAGAAATTAACTTATAGCAAGTAGTGCGCTTGGTTGGGTTGGGATGGGATGGTGGCACAAAAATACCAGATGTTCATGTAAATAGTTATAAAAGTACTAACCTAGGGAGCAAAATTGTGAAGAGTGTAGCAAGCAACAAGTAAAAACCTCTGAGTGAATGAGTGAGTCTAGTCAAACAGTGAAATTCAGATTAGGTCACGCTTACAATCGTGACAAATTTTAAGTCATAGCTTAGATACTAATCAAGAGTTCTCACTGAAAACCTGTGACAAGCACAGTGTACAATTTGATACCTGGCAACGCAATATCCCTATGCTACTCCAAAATAGTTAAACTATTTTAAACCAGCCAAAAGCATAAATTACAAACAAAACACTTTCTCAAACAACAAAGACAGAGAAATCCAAAACCCATTTATGTATTTATAATCCCAATTCACTCAATTGCTTACAATACAAAACAAAAACCCAATTTCGAAACTGATTCAGTCAACCATCCTATGATCGACCCGTAATTCCAAACCAAAAGCCATGTAAAAACGATAATGGCAAAGATTCAAATGTGAAGAATCTTTAGGAGAAGAGAAATAAGGAGTCGAACTGTCAAACAAAGGCACCAATTCTTACCCGGGAGTCGATCTGAGCCAAAACTCGACAGAGGAAGATGGAAAGAAACGGTGGAGTTTTATTGCCGGAGACATACCAGGAGAAGTGAGATAGAAATCAATGTTATTCATAAACCCTACAACAAAGATTCTTAGTGGCTGGCTTCCTTATTTTCTTCCCCTCATTCAGACGATCCATTTGGTTTGTTGGATTAAAATCGTGAACGGCCTAGAGTTGGCTTGTTGGTTTTATTATAAAAAACCCCATTTCAATTAAAAAGAAACCTCATCCTCAATTCCTTTTTTAATAATTTATAAGGCTACTGACATTTTTGGTATATATTTTGGTCCCTGAAATCACTATCCTATATAGTCCAAAACCCAGCAATCTGAAACCTAAGCGATCCACAGCCCCAAACACCGAAACAAAGCCCAAAAACACAGCCCAAACCAAAGCCCAAGCCCCTAGAACCCAAACCAAGATATCACTGCAATGGGATATACCCAAGCCGGGTATCCTTCAATAGGATATCCCCGAGCCGGAATATCCCCAGAATGGGATATCCCTTAGTGGAATAAGTATGACAGATAACCCGGTCCAAATAGGTTAAAAATATGAACCGGACACCAAAACAACTGAACCGGACACTAAAAATACTGAACCGGAACGGAATATGATGGGGATATTCTTGGAATAGCTTATCCTAAACGGAATAGAATAAGGATATCCCCTAATCGGAATAAGAATGAAAATTTACCCTGCGCTTAATAAAATGTTGCTGTGAAAATATTTAATCAAATTCTCTGAAAATATTCTTTCTTCCCAAAACCAACACGTAGAAGAATCAAAGAAAAAAAAACAATCATCTTTCTATTATCAACTAGAAAAACAGAAACCATATAATGGGATAAAATATGCATCATAAATGAGTCCTTAGCAAGGTTCCATAAAATGGAGATAATTTTGAGACCGAACCAAAAACTTGTCCTTTTTATCCCACATGAATTAACGACAAATTTATGATGGAGAGAAAGAAGTAGAAAATTTTCAAACGGTTTATTATGCCTATTATTAAGTGCAGCTGCTCTACTAACAAATTTCATCTCTCCAAGTAAGATTTCTGCTGCACTGAAAACCAGTTAAATTATATTAAACAGGCATCAAGTTGGGGAACTTTAAACAGGCCTCGTTGAGATTCCAAGCAATGCATTTCACAAGGGTCATTAGTTTTCCCTATACAAGAGCGTACTCCATTGATCATTTAATGAAAGCCCACATGTCGGCTATCGTTATTGAAGTTATCAACAAGGCCATGAAACATACAATGCACACGATCATGAAATACCTATATCAACTATAACTTCTTTATTTAGCCTGAAGGCCAGTTCATTTGGCGCCCTCCAAGGAGGTGGACATGAATGTGATACACAGATTAACCTGCAATACAACACAACGTACTATATGAATAACATTCTAAGCCCCATTCCCATTAGTCTACAAATAGAAATGGAAATTAATGTTTCTCAATTAACTAAAATATACAAGAGAAAGAATACAAACATCCTTTTAGGGCCATCATTGATCACAATCCTGAATCCATCTTCCAGCCCTTCCTATTTTGCAACAAGCTTTGCAGTATTACCCAAGGATTTCAGAGTGCCTCTCCTCAGCCTACAAAAGAGAACTCACAACCATAAAAATAGATCAAGGAACTATCAGCTTCATATTCTTATTTAATTTATTTTAATACGATAATTAGGGCCTACAGTTGTATAACTGGCAAATCTCACTCCTAGGTACCACTAGCGTATACCCAGTCCAAAAAACAAATCTCATCCCCGCCACCCTTTGTGTTTACCACAGGCACAATAATATACTCTTAAACTAATTCTTATAATAGGAAATCCTAAAACAAAAAGGTTTTCCTCTTGCAGTTCAGTATTTGGCTATATAGGAGGCTCTATTAAACCATACTCAATAGCCCGCTTCAGCCAGGTCAGATTTCCAGAGATAAGTTGGAATTCTGGTTTGGCAAATGGTTGGTAACATACTAGTTTTATCAAATGACAAACACAAAACCCTCAAACAGAAAGAATTGGTAACATTCAATAAAGATTTGGAAACTTTTGTTCAACATCAAAAAGTTTCACAAAATAAAACCAGACTACGACAAAATTTATGGGCAAAAGTAAAGATAATATTGTTACTAAACAGACACAAGAAAAATAGCTAAAATACATTATTACACAAGCACAAAAGCATATCAAAATCAATATAACACCACTTATTTTTAAAATGTCAAAACTTATAATAAATACATGACACCTTAAACATGATTATGACACAGAAAACAAATGAACAAGCCTTGGATACACAAATTGCAAATTCTAACACTAAATTATTTCATCGGACATCTTTGAGCCTTATGTTTTTTCCATTACACACCTTACAAGTGTTTTAGTGATTGCAATAAGTTGATGGATTGAAATAACTTGGTGATGAGCTTTTTAATTCTAGATCAATGACATACTCTCTGTTCATTGGGAAGGTCATCTATTTTGACTCAAGGAAGGAGGGGTATATGCAATTTAACTCTAAAGACAATTTCTTCCAACAAGGATGAATAATGGATATTGCTTTAAGGTTCTATTAGGGTTTTTCGTTGTACGGATATATTTAGAAGCTCAATTTATCTCATGGATTTATGGTCTATACCTATAATCACTTGCATATCAAGTTTTAAGTCTTTCCTCAGTATTGATGCTCTTTCAGTTCCCCACCTTCTTATAACCACTAATACTCTCTTAGTCTCTACCACCAGAATTTCTCAATACAATTTCCATTTACTTTGACTCCCATTTTCCGTCTCTTTCTTTTCCTTATAGAGCATCAAGAGTGAGCAAGACGCAAAAGGCAAATCAAATTGACAAAACTTGAGCAGCATTCTTTTAACAATTCTCCATACTTTTTTTCCAAATTAATACCCAGCCATAATTGTAGTTTCCTCTATGAAAGGGGGCATAAATGTTTACTGCTCAGTTAGTCATGAGGAAAAAAAAAAACTGTACCTTAGACAAACCAGTTAGGCCATCCTTTGATTTTGGAATAATTAAAATGTGCTTAGGAGCCTGGGGAGCTATGTCCCTAAAAGCTAAGACCTACAAACAACAAAAAGGTAAACAAAAACATAATGTTAGCACAAATTAATGTCAAATAAACTTAAACTAGCAGAAAAGAATTTACATATTAACCTAAAGAAACAGCAAGAATATATTCGTGTGAACCTTTCCCCAAACAGATAAATAAAACTAGGTCATTCTTGCATGCAACTGACAAGGTGAATGCATGATTCATACAGAAAACAATAACACAAATTAACATTCGCGTATACAAATTGAACTAAGATGTTAAAAAAGTAAAACTTACAACTTCAGATTATAGTTTTGCATGCATAAATTATAATCATAGCTGAAGATTTTCATGTTTCTCTAATTAAAACGTTTGATATTTTGTTATCAAGTTTCACTTAATGTTAATCAAATATCAGATATCAGCTAGTGTTAACAGCATTTCAGGCACTATAATAAGTTGTTCATCGAAATGAATTATTTAAATTTCAGATCATAAATACATATTAAAAAGCGTAGTGAACTTAAAGCAGAATTGAGTCATTGACAACCCTGTATTATAGCCTACAGCTTAAGCAGCTAACAACTGACAGGCAATACGCATAACCTAGTGGTAACCACGCTAATCCTCCAAAAAGGAGATCCCTATTTCTAATTCCCTCTTCCCCTAACTGTAGTCAAAATCTAAGCTATTCAACCATGGATATTTGACTAGCAAGAAAAGAATACTGAGACACTAAACTTACTGGTAGTTTTGATGGAAATCAACCCATCTGCAGCAGAAGTCAAATAATCATGAACATAAATATTTATCGAGATCTTTGTATCTAGAATCAAATGAGCTCACCATCATCATCAGCCACTTACCCCACTTTTCCATTCCAAGACCTTCTCTGTTGCACTAAAGGTCTTGAAACTCCTCCAAGCAACTACCGGTGCCCGTATCTTATACTGCTCATTAAGATACAAAATAAATAGATTTTTCTAGAAACAGTACCTATCATTTTATCCAAAATTCTGCCACAACAATTTATTTACAGTCTAAAGATTTACCTTGCATGACCTAATCATTTTTAAAAGCTTATTTATGCTTTTGATGAACTCATTTGAAAGAAAACCAGCCAAAACCATACCATTTCAACTTCAAAATGACATGATTTCAATGCATATTTTCCAATTTAGAAATTACTTCCTATTTTTCCGAAAGATCGCGTCACAAAAATCAAAGTAAATAATTCTAATTATAGTTAGGCAAAAATTAAAGGAAGAATGAAAAGTACTCACTTGAAACTCGAATGATTGGAGGAGACCTCTTGAGAACGACTGATAATCGGCAAAGATCTTCGGATAAACGACATCTTTTAACAGCAGAAGAAATTAACTGAGAATACAAAAAACAAAAGGAAATTAAAGAAAAAAAAGGAGATTAGAGTGGATTAACATATTATTATCTGGTTTTTTCCAAACCTAAGATTGCTTTAAGGTATCTATTATTTGGTTTGTAAAAGTATATTGTGAAAATTTTTTGGACTAAACACCATTGAAAATCACATAATCCAGTTTCGGTAGGTAAAAATTAAAACAATTAAAAAATTTCAGACGAACTGAAACATCAATGAAAACCTTAATTTTTTAAGCACCCAACCAGCATAACCCAGAATTCAGAAGAAAAGAGAAAATAAATTATAGCAAATCTAGAAATTAAAGGAAAACACAAAAATAAAAAGCCAATAAGGGAAAAAAAAAAAGGAAGACATGAAGCAGAACTGTCTTACCTGAGACAATGTCGATTGAGACTGAGAAAAGACTAATATTTTCTTCAATCTGAGGAGCAGCTAAAATAGAAGAACAAGGAAAGAAAATACGGGAGATGATATAACCATGAAAAATGGTGCCGCTTCACTCAAAGGTAAAAGACCTTTTGTGGTGTTTTTAACGCAAACAACACCCGACCCAGAAACCCCAAACCCCCAACCTTCAAACGCCAAACCCCAAGGAACCAACAGGAAAAACGATGTGACCTTAAGAAATTTTAATGGATTTAGCTCAATCAACCTATATGAGGCAAATTTATAGCATTATGTATGATATGCACATCTGCTCAAAACATTAGGCGCATTCTATGTTCTACCTTGATTGAAAGCAAATGATCAATTATCTATCCTATTAAGCTATATGAGAGAGCATCAGCACCATATTAAACACGAGAAGCAAAAGGTATTCCTAGAATCATGTATACTCTAGGTTTGACTGCATCACAATGAAGATTAACTAAAAGCCGCCAAGTACTGTATAAAGGGACAATGCAACAAAACTGAGTGGGACAAGGTAAATAGAAAACTCTTTACCTTTTCGAGGCAATGAAGCAGGAGTATCCCTGAAGTCTTATGCATTATCAAGAACATAAGGAAGATCTAGCAATGGTGGTGGCCGTAGGGTGTTGGAGTGGAGAAGGCAAAGTTATTTTGTTAGGATTAGGGATTTAGAAATTAGCCGTTAGAAATTGGGGGCAGTGACTTGAAGAGCAAAAGGAAACTAAGGGTATTTAATTAGGCATTTGATTTGGACAAAAAAGAAGGTCGGTTTAAATGATAAAAGAATTATTTTTTAATATTATTTTTTGTTATTTTCTTTTTATTTTGTTATTATTTTATTATTATATTGCTACTATTTCATTGTTATTGTTTGAATATGGTATAAAACTTATTTTTTTTAATAATTTTGTTATTATTTTAAAGAAATTTGTTAATTTTGTTATTATTTCAGAGACATTTACTTATTAAGTTGCATTTATCTTAGTCTATTTAAGTATACATAATTTTTAAAATTTATTTTTAATTTTTTGGAAAGTATTTTAATATTTTTAGTATTTTTAATATATAATATATATTTTTAAATTATATAAAAATAATATAAAAAATTAAGAAGGATAATCTAGGTCGGGTCCAAGTTTTAATATTTTTATTGGGGTTGGGCTTGAACAAAATTTTAAGTTTATTTTTCAACCCGGGCCAAACTTGAGCTTAGTAAACAGGCCTAAATTTGTAGTCGGGCCCAGCCCGACCTAACCATGCTCACCTCTATTAATAGTATATGTTTTTATTAGTACATTTTACTATTTCTATAATAAATAAATTTAAATAATTAAAAAAAAGCATTCAAGTGATAAAAGAAATTAACTTTCTATAGTTTTATCATTGTAGGTTTGTTGAAAAATATATTAATATATATTTAGTATTTAAATTTTATTAAATCTTTTTTGTAATATGATACTTAAAATTTTAAAAAGTCGATTTTGATTTTAAATTTAAATTTTTGATATTTTAAAACAGACTCGCGTGTAATTTATTTTTAAAAATTTTATTACATTAAATAGACCTAAATTTTATTTTCTTTCTTGTTTTTAAACCGTTTTTCATGCATTATTCCTTAACTTTATTATTAACTTTAAAAACTAAATAATCATATTTTTTCTTCTAACTAAATTATTTCTTAAACAAAATACAATATTAAACTCTCTCAACCAAAGGAAAATTGAGTCTGTTTTTTCAGGTTTTTATTTTTCTTTGGGCCTTTTTTATTTTTGGCTTTGTCTTTTAATTCTGATGATTTAACGTGTTTTTGCATTTTAATAATAGTCCAGTACTTTTCTTAAAATAACAACCCTAAACAGACTGTGGGATATCCTTGTAATGACATGTACTTCCAACAGAATATCCCTTTCAGATAGAATCACCAGGCGGAATACTCCTGTAATGGGATATCACCATTTTCAGTCAAACATACCGACCCTTAATCGAACTTAATATTCAAACCTAAGGTGCGCTTCAATTGGCAAATCCCGCCCGTCCTTGCCACTCTCCATTCAATGCATGACAAAATGCCGCATATGAGAATAAACAAATAAAACCCCTCAGAGTAACATACAAGTATATTCAGAATACCTGACTTGACCACGGTTTCATTTGATCATAACCAAGAACAAATCTCCAGTTTCGTGCATCTCGAGATGCAACGCAAAATACACGGTTAAATTTCGAAGCTAAACATCTTTACTCAGCCTTTACGGGAGCGTTGCTTTCTTATCTGTCATTTGGGTTTTCCTCAAATCTGCACTTTTTGGTGCCCATGTTGTTGGGTTATGCTGCAATGGTTCTTTATCGTCCCAAGTGTTGGATTATCACTTTTTTCTTGGGTTTCGGTTTTTTGATTGGCTGGTAAGTCTTTCATTGGTTTTTGTTAAGAAACTTTTCGTGGGAAAACTTTATCTTAAGATTGTTATATTCTGCCCTGTTTACATGCTTGACATTGAAAAAGATCAGCATTTTGATTTATGCTTTTGGGTTTGTAATTCTAGAAATTGAATTATTTCTATTTTTATCTTTAGGAAAAGGTTGTAGAGGGGGAAAAAACCTGATGGTCATGCCTGCTGGGTTTTCATGCTAAATTGACTGACAAAATTATATGTTTGTCTTCTTGAATACTTTAGTAAATGCATATACACTTTTCATTCCTTTTAACGTATATGGTTGTTGATGATGCTGGTGAAAATTTGTGGGAAGAATATTGCTTATGCAACACTTGATTGATATTAGATTATCTATTGAAGTTTCTTTGAAAATCCTTTTAATGCATGCGCTATAAACTCAGTCTCTGTAAATAGTACCTATTTTAGAATCTTAACTATTCCCTTTTTATATGTTTGTACCATGTATATTACATGACCGGGGATGCATGGAAGCAAGGAGGTATCGATGCCACTGGTAAGCATGTTAGAGTTTCTCCTTCATATTGCTGTATTGAGCATTGATGAATCTTCAACCCGTTGTTTATTGCAATTAGTTCATCGTGATACCAAGTTGGGATAGCTCCTAAGGATAATGTTAGAAAAAACCATTTGCATTGCTTTGGCTGCATAGGACTAGGGCACATCAAAAGATGCACCTGCTAGAAGAATGGAGTAAACAGATGACTTGCAGATAAAAGGTTGAAGGGGCACCAAAAAAGGACCTGGTTTGAGGTGATAACAAATTCTATGAATCTATTAGATTTTGAAGAGAGGATGGCGGCTGATAGGAATGATTGGAGGAAGAGGATTCATGTACCTTATGTAAATGTCTGTAGGTTTTTGTTCTTGTAGCTGACACTTTGTTTGGACTGTAATGCCTAATAAGTTCCTGCTTTGACATTTAATTCACATTGTTGAAAATGCATCTATGTACATTATTATTTAAGGTTTCCCATGGTTTTATTATCAGTTTTCTAGGGATTTCTTTTGTACTTTATACATGTTAGATAATTGTGGGGCACCTTCTTCTGATATTTAGATGCGTTGATGGTCTTGACACTGAAAGTCATTTCATGTGCAATGAACTACAATGATGGATTGTTGAAAGAGGAAGACTTACGTGAGGCTCGGAAAAAAAATCGGTTAATTAAGCTACCTTCTTTGATTGAATACTTTGGGTACTGCCTGTGCTGTGGCAGTCACTTTGCTGGTCCAGTTTACGAGATGAAGAACTACCTTGACTGGACTGAAGGGAAGGGGTTAAGTTTGTTATGTTGCTTGTATTTCTGCGTGCCTTTTCTACTCTGAAGATACCAGGATGTAACTTTGGTGATCTTTCTTCTTATTCTTGCCCTCCTCCCCTTTTAAAGATTTGGGCTCACTCAGATAAAGGACCATCACCATCTCCATATGTAGCAACTCCACGAGCGCTTGTCCAAGCTGCTTTTTGTATGGCCATGTTTCTTTACCTTTCACCATCTCGTCCCTTGTCCTGGTTTACTGATCCTGCATACCAAGAATGGGGATTCTGGAGGAAGTTGAGTTACCAATATATGTCTGGTTTTACAATGCGGTGGAAATATTATTTCATCTGGTCAATTTCAGAGGCTGCTATGGTTATTTCTGGCCTGGGTTTCAGTGGATGGACTGAATCTTCACCACCAAAACCAAAATGGGATCGAGCAAAGGTTGTTGATATCCTAGGGTTTGAGTTAGCAAAGAGTTCAGTGCTGTTACCACTTGTCTTGAACATACAAGTTAGCACCTGGCTTCGTCATTGTGAGTGTTTCTAGCTGCTATTCATTTCTGTGTTTTGTTGGTCAGTTTTGCTTAAATATGCTGTTGGTGTATATTGTACATGTAAATATAATGCTTAACAATATGAACAACTTTTGGAATTGGTTTCTGATTTCATTAAGGTTGATCCTCTGGCTTTAATTATTATTATTATTCTTGATGGCTAGATGCTGTCCGGTGGTAGGTATATGTCCCCCAATTGTCTAAATCTCCATCAAATGTTAAATTTTGTGTGATGAGTCAAAGCATGGAAGAAAAGGATAAATTAGTTAATTAATAAGTTTTTATATATATATATATTTTTGGATATAACTTTTTATACGTTTGATTACAATATTTTATGGCTTTTAGCTTTTAAAGTAACAGCAGTTATTTTAGTTTTGTTAGCACGAAGCACTTCTTCGATATCTGGGGCATTTGAATCAAATACAAGCTAAAGTCATAAGATACCCAGAGTAAAAAGTTAAAATAGTACTCTATTGGTGCAGATGTTTATGAGAGACTTGTTAAGAAGGGGAAGAAGCCTCGTTTTTTCCAGCTACTGGCCACACAGACCGTTAGTGCTGTTTGGCATGTGAGTCATTTGCTACACTACCGAAAAATCTTTGTGATGTTCTTATATTTGTCTTCCTTTTGTAAAAGGCAATTCTAAAAAATATGATAGTAGCATTCACTCAAAAATTTCCTGGTGCTAACCTTTTGTTCTTGCCTTCTCTGATTTGTTTTAGGGACTGTATCCTGGGTACATCATACTCCTTGTTCAGTCAGCTTTGATGATTGCTGGTTCAAGAGGTATTGATTCGTGCATCGTTATTGTTATTCCAATCATTGTATTATTACATTTATTTGCTCACCTCTCACATTTTCTTTCTGAGCAGTTATTTACCAATGGGAAAAAGCTATACCCACAAATATGGCTCTTGTGAAGAAAGCATTTGCCGTGATGAACTTTGCTTACACAGTTTTGGTTCTGAACTACTCCTGTGTTGGCTTTATGGTTACTCCCTCTCTCTAGTAAAGTTAAACCATTAATTTTTTGAAATTTATCATCTTTGGGTGATAATATGCTCACCCAATCAAGCTATTAATTGGTTGGCCATGTCACTGGACAGATGGTGTGGGATGATCAAGATAATATTATTTCCGTAACTTAGCTTTTAATATACTTCCCTTGTTGTATCGTACAGCTATTAAGCAAGCACGAGACACCTGCATCATATGGGAGTGTGTATTATATTGGAACCATGATTCCGATAGCATTGATTATCTTGGGCTACATAATACCTGCAAAACCTGCCAGTTTTAAAGCTCGTAAAGAGCAGTAAGTACTGAGTAGGCCAAAGCCAATTTTCTTCTCTTTGGAGTTAGATTTGTATCGTTTGCTTTGACCACTGAAATTTTCGGGGGTTAAATATATAAAATATAAATATATTTAAAATGTTTTTTTAACTAAAGAATATAACACATAATATAATCCAAATGAAAATATAAATTCCCCACCCCAGCCAAAATGACAGTTTCAACAGCATTTTTTTTCCATTTTCATCTCAAGTAGTGACACCTCTGTTGGTTCTCCCCAACCGCCAACCGTTGTTCATCGCACTGACTCACACCGTATAGCCTCCCTCATTTTACAAGCCGCGGCACCTCCTCCTCACCATTCGACCTCCCTCTTTCAGATTCACTAAGGTATTTCTTGATTTAGGATTGAAGCTCATCGACTTTTCGACTTTTGTGGTTATTGATTGTTATTTGCGTTCTTTGTGATTGATTACCACTTAATTTTTGTTGGTAACCTTTTTTAAAAAAGTTTTCAAAGCTTTCATGGAGTACTTCTCTGTTTTTTTTTTTTAACTTATGTTTAATTACTTTTCTTCAATTTGTTGTTACTCTTTCTTATTAAAACTCGTGACTAGTTCATACTCTGTTTATGAAATTTGATTTATTCTAATTTCTAAAATCATCTAATTGCAACCATTTCAGCCATTTGCGGACACAGATGATGCTATATATACATACAACTTCCTATTTGTGCTGTTATGGTCCTTCAGTTCTTGGCGTCCTCTACTTGTTATTGAGTGCCTGGGCGAATTTTTCCTCAAAAATTTCCAGCATTTCATTTTTGACATAAATGTTAGAGCAATAAACTTGGTAATTGTATTGTAATTAAAAATTTATATCCAATTATTCAGTTCCCAGTAGCTAATTTTTATTTGCTATAAAAATTCACAGTGTACAGTAAAATAAATGTCATATCCTGAAAAAAAGTTGGTTAACTGACTGAACCGACCGAAGTTAAAGTCGGTTCAGTTCGGCTGGATGTGGCACCCCAAGGCAGGTTGGTTATCCTAGGTTAATGTTGGTTAAGTCGGTTACATACAAATAACCGACTCGCTCACCCCTACAACTCTCTCATTCGGCATTTGAATTGAGTAAAAAGCTTTTGGACCATTCATACTGCCAGTTCCAATCCATCACATTTGATTTCCTCATCTCAGCTGCCTTGCCTTGTGTTGGATGGATTTCATTCTCTTCCTTTCCACAATCTCTGACCTGTTACTGCCACTTAGAGTTGCCAGAATTTCAAACTAACTGACAGCCAATTTCTCATTTACTACCACTTTCATTATTGCTAACACTATCATAACTGGTAAGAGTAATAAAATCCTTCATTTTAACATTGAACGGGATTATGTCTCCTGCTCTTTCTAGATCAATTAGTTATGTCTTACTCTCAAGTCTCAATGTTTGCATTCCTTCATTAATTTGATTGAAAATCTATCTTAGGTTTTTAGAGCTTAATCAAAAGTGTAGGCTTATTTGCTCTCTCTGGATATCAGCTATTCTGTTGCGTTCTATTCAAGATTTTCAAGTATCTGCAGAGAGGGCACGAGCAATGCTGCAGTGGATGGGGGGATCAAGACGGAAAGTCACGATTGTAAGCGTTACCTAATCTGAATTTCACTTTTTGACTAGACTCACTGATTCACTCAGAGGTTTTTACTTGTTGCTTGCTACACTCTTCATAATTTTGCTCCCAGTATTTTTGTGCCACCATCCCATCCCAACCCAACCAAGCGCACTACTTGCTATAAGTTAATTTCTACTTCCACGCATCTCTCCCCCAACATTTCACTAGTAACATAAAATCCAATAAACTGCCACCTACTTTTGTGGAAATTATTTCCTACTTGATGCTTTCCTTTTTCTTGTTATTGTCAAGGCAAAGGCAATACTTTGAACAAAGGAAACAACAAGAAAAGACAAAAGGTTATGAGGGCCATGCTGATGATACTAGCATAGCTGGACGACATCAAAAGGAATGTCGATCTCTGGATATCCTCAGCTTATTAAACCTCTCAACTTTTTCTGCTGTCGGCAAGTGTTATCCCAGCAGTAAGTGTCCTAAATTTCTTTTGCCGGACAACTGATTTAGGCAACCCAAATAAGACCGCTTGAAATGTCAAGCTGATAATCACCTGCATCTATGACCTCCATGCTCTGCTCTTTTGCAACAGGAATTTAGCAATATTTTTGTATGTCTCTTGAAATTATCTTCAATCTTATTTTCATGTCTGAGTCACCCGTTCATTTTTTCAGTGGTATGTTTTCAGTGCTTTATTCGATATGTAGGTTTCTCTACTAATGCATCATGTGCAAATTTGGAAGGACATGCTAATGTGTTTTTACCAGGGAACTATATCTAACTCAATATTCATAGACAAATGTAAAGGTTTTATTAGCCCTTTCTGTTTCAAAGCATATGGAAAACTAAGTGATAAAGAAAAAGTGGAATGGAACATACAATTTTGTCCTATGTTCTTTTCTTCTTTTCCTTTTTCTTGTATAAAAAATTGTTTAAAATATAACTTTCTTTCCTAAATTTCTTTGCAACATTGATCTAGATAGCCTTATCTTGTACGGGGGATTTTCAACTTTCCATGCTTCAATTGCAGCATGGGCTTCTCTCTACCTCCTACTACTTTCAGATCTTTTTGTAGAGGATTCCAGTAATGATTTGATTGTTAATAGAAGCTCTATTATATCGAACATGATCTTAGGGGTAAGCTACGATTTTATCAATATGTGAACTGATTGTCTGGGTTTATTGTTTTCCTTTGATTAACATAGCCTTGGGAGTTCAAATTAGTCTATAAAATGCACTAATATTTGGACTGTCAATTTTTATAATTTAATGGTATGTGGTTTACAAAATATGCTCAATGCTGCTTTACAATTTGCTAAACTTTGATCATGATGACTTTCTTTTCCTTCAACTTTGCCTGTAACATGCTTGGTATTATTTGTTGATGGTTAACTTAAAACATATTTTTTAATGTTTTTTTCTAATCATTCTCTTGTACGGTATTATATTGATTATTTTCTCTATTGGTTATTAATTTATTAAATGATAAATCAAGTCTAACATTTAATCATCTGAGCAAAGAGGCTTTCTAATGAAAATGTGTCTTATAGGGCACGTTTTCAGCTAACGTGGCTGCAAGCGCGCCCTGTAAAACACTTTTTCAATAAAAATGCATCCCAAGAACATATTTTTACTTTCTCTCCAAAAACAGCATATATATCGGTAAATAAAAAGAACAACACAAATTCTTAAATTTAAATCAACAAAAAAATTTATCAGCTCAGAGTCAAAGGAAAGAGACCTTCTTTCCTCTATTTTTTGTATTGTGGAATTTGATCTATCTCCCTATTTTCAAAACGCTAATTATATATTTTTTATTTTCCTTTTTTATTCATCAATTGAGACTTGTCAATTGCCAATAGTAATCTCCCTCTAAGAATAATCAAGATTCCTCTTTCTATCTTCCTCTAATCCCTCTCGATTTTCCCGATTTATTTTTTCCCGAGATTTCTCAATAAATTCTTAGTTCTAACTTTGTTTTTCATTTTCTTCGTTCCCAAAGTTTAGTAACTCAAGTTTTTCTGGCTGTGATGAATCAAAATCCTCAGCTATTTATTTTATGAGCATCTTCTGGTATTGAAGAAAGCATTACCACTTTTTCTTCTTTGTTTGAAATTTGTTTATTACTCATGCTTTAATTTTGGTTTCTTTATCTTTGATCTAAGCAGGACCAAACAGCTTACTTTCCCAAATCCGAGCTAGCTCCTGAAAAGCTTGAAAAGGTTAAAAAAAGAAAATCAAATAAATCAAAAGCCCTTGGCCTCTGTACAGCCAAACCCTGTTAATAACCTGCTTCCCCTAAATATTTAAACCGTGGAACAACAAAGATAATGCATTAGCTTAATCAAATTGGGTTTCTCCTATATCAACCTAAAATGAAGGTAAAAGTTGTGTGCAGGAAGCTGTATGACTACGTCCGATACGATCTCAAAGAAATAGCTTTCCCTTCTTCATTGGTTGATCCTCCCCACATCAAAAAGCGCCGCAAATTGACTTGGCACGAGCGCTTCTTGGTACTTTTCTTTTCCAATTTCTCTTCTGCGGTAAGGGTTTTGTTTGCTTATTGATTTCTGGATTTTAATGATGAATGCTGTTAGATTCTGGATTTCCCCCTTCCTTTATATAATTGTATTTTTTTTTATGGTTTATGTGATGGAGAAGCTATATTAGTACTGGATTGTAGTTTAGATATTACTGCCAGTTTAAAGAGCATGGCTCTTTCATTTCTCCATCATAGTAAAAATAGTGAGCTTGGTTTGTAAATTAACCTTTTCTTCTTCTTCTTCTTCTTCTTCTTCTTCTTCTTCTTTTTTGCTTCGTTGCTATTTCTGTAAGCAAAACATTTTAGAATTCTGAAGCCTTTTTTTTGGAAGAAAAAAGCCTGGAAAAACAGGCCAAATGAAAACAAAAGCCTGAAAAAATAGGCTCAATTTTATCTTTTATATTTTTAGATATATATTTTATTAAATTTTCTAACAATAAAATTATTTATAAATCGCTATAAAATTTTAAAGTATTTACATTAAAAATATATGGGTAATGATAAAATTGACATTTAATATTTTTTTTTCAAATTTGTCCTTATTTTTTTAAGTTAAATTTGGTCTAATTTTCTAAAAAGAATTGAATTGTTATTTTTAATAGAGATATTAGTAAAAATATTAAATTTTTAAATATTACTACTCACTTAACAATTCAAATGTTTTTAATTAATTTCTTTTGCAACCACTTTAAATTATTTATTATATTTAATGAGAAATCATATATAATTATTTTACTAGTTAACCATTATTTATAAAAATGTTAAGTATTATTTCAACAAATAACAATATTATATTTTTTGAAGGAAAAAAAAAACACTACTTAAATTATATTGAGTATTAAAATATGCTAAAGATAATTTGACATTAAATAAAACTTTTAATTATATTTATATAATTTGGTCGTCAAGTTGGTGAGGGGGCTTTGGGAGATAGTTCGTCTGATAACTGGGCAAATTCATATGATGAGTAAGTCTGGTAGCCTTGAAGAAGTTCACTTTATAACCTCCCTTAATTCTACATGAATGTTTTGGATGTGAAAACTTGTAGGTTCCTCAGCGGTCGGACGCTTCCAGGGGTGTCTTTGTATTTTCTGATATGAATCCATATGTTGGTCATCAAAATCCTTTAAAAGAAGGTCAAGAGCTATTGAGGAAAGGACTTTTGAGTGAAGCAGTGCTTGCCCTAGAGGCTGAAGTTATGAAAAATCCTGAGAATGCTGAAGGTTGGAGATTGCTAGGAATAACCCATGCTGAAAATGATGATGACCAGCAGGTAATCCACTTTGCTCTAGTTTGTCAGAGTTGGATAGTTCGTGTGTATTCTTACACCAAAAGACATTGTTTTTGTGTTCTTTAATACTACAAGAATTTCTATTAAGAGATGTGACTGCTTGTCTAGCTCAGCCATCTGTTCAGCATCTTTGGTTATGATTCTTTGCCTGGCATGGTTGACCATTTACCTTTCTATTCCACCTAAATCTAAATCATTTTTAATCTTGTCTAATGCCCTGTGAATACCATCATATTTTAGGAAACAGAACAACCTATTGATTAAGCAAGCAAGAAAACCTTTTGAACACAAAGGATCTATTTTCTTGTACCGCTACATTTTGTTTTTTTTTTTTTTGCTGGCTTGATATAGCCATGTTGGTGTACCATGCAATGTTCATTTCTTATATATGAAAACTTCTACTGGAAAGGGATAGAAGGAGCTATTTTTCGTTTAAACATTGAAATTTGCAATATGATTGAAATTTGCAACATTGAAATTAGCCTACTCTCTGTTTACTGGTAAGTTTAATCTTGAGTGTTAAATGAGGTTGATATTCTTTAATCTACAGTTTATATAAATTTAAGGTCAGGGAATAGCTGTTTCCAATTTCTTGAACACTTGGCTGTTTTCATTTAATTACGGTGAATAAATATTTAAGGCCACTTTCCTTATACAAGTGCTGTTTGATTTCCTTTTTCAAGGAAAAATGTTGTTTGTATGGCATTATTGTGTGTTTTCTAATAGAATCGAAAGTAAGAAACTTTGGGATCATTAACATCAATTTTAACTAGAAGAACATGGTCATATTTGGAGTGAAAAGTCTTGCATTTTATCTGGTGCTAAGGTGGTGCATATTAGTCTGTCCATGGATCAATGCATATTTAGTTTTCTTTTCACATTGCTAGGTGCTTGCACTCGTCAGTAAGGATCGGGGTAGATTTTCTTTAAAATAGTTGAGTGGAGCTTATCGATGAACTTAGTTGGAATTGTTTGTGTGCTGGTAGATTTTCACATTGCAGGCTTGTTTGAGCTCACTTATTCTAATGAGCTTACAGCTTTGCATGTTGAGTTCGCCATTGCATGAATGGTCATTTCGGAACAGTAAGTGACTATTGATTTCAACATATTCATGTATCCTAGTTAAATACATGCATGACTACTAGATACATCTTCTCCAAGTACATTCATTAAACTAGATATATCTACCCTAATACATACATTAAATATAAATACTTGCAAGTAATGAGTATATATATTCTAGAATGTTACAAATTATATCCAACATGTTCTTCCTAGCATTCATTGGATTGTCATCATGGATCCATTGTTATGCCCTTTTGTTTTTGTTTTTCTGTTTAAGGGGCATATTCCAATAAATTTCTTTTTCTTGATGATTATCCTCCATTACTCCTTTCTTGTCATCTTTGTATAGTTCTTTTGTGCATGTGATCAACTTTAGGGGAATAACCAGTTACCACTACAATTATGAACTCTTGACAAAGAAATGGAGAATTGAAGATAGTATTTTACAAATCTTTCCTTAGATAAGGAAAGCAGTAGGTTCTAGGCTAATTTAAACAAACATATAGTCGTTATCCTAAGTCAGGAAATAGGTTGGTTGGTATTTTTTGGTACATAACCATCTGTGGTCGAATGGTATTAGGGTACAAAGGAAAACATGAACAGACCGATCCTAGAAGTCTAAGGTGAAGCAAAACCATAAGAAAAACATGATTAGACATAGCTAGAGGTGTGCAAGGGCCGGGCCGGGCCCATACAAAATTTTAGGCCCATTTTTTAGGGCCGGGCCCAGCCCGACCTGAAATATGGGCCTAAAAATTTGTCTAAGCCCTGCCCGAAATAAAATTGTTAATCCCGAACTTAGCCCGGCCCATATTAAAAATTTTTTTAGCTTATTTCATTAAATATAAAATATTAAAATATAATAAATCAAATACATTTAAAAACATAAAAATAAATATTAAAACAAGAAATAAATAAAAAAATGAAACTAAAACAATTCTTAAAACAATACACAAATTGAAAATATAATAAAAAGTTGTTATATTAAAATTGAAAATAAAATGTAAATATGATTAAAAATAAAAAAATATATTTTTAGTATATAATTTGGGCTGGGCCAGGCCCGGGCAAAATAAGTTTTACCCGAGGCTCGGCTCATTTTTTAAACGGGCCTCATTTTTTGCCCAAACTCATATTTTTAGCTTATATTTTTATCCTAACCCTCTCATTTTTCGGGCGGGCCTTCGGGCCGAGTCGGGTAGCTCGGCCCATGCACACCTCTAGTCATAGCCAGGTCAGCTTGTCACGTGCCGGTAAATCAAGGTGCTTTGATTGGGAAACAGGCAGGTAGTTTGACAAGCAAGCACATCGAGGAAACACTGATTCCATGGCTCGAAGGCCTTTCGAGCAAACAAGGTTCCAGACATTCCTAAGGCATGTGCAAGTTACAAGGGTCAAGGGACGAGTTTGGAAAGCCAAGGGAGTAGCTAGGCAGCTTACACGATCTTCTAAATCAATTAGGTGCGAGAAAGCCTAGGACAAGGTGGCAAAGGGGCATGCCTGATGCATGGCCACCAGACAGCATGTCAACAACAGCTTGCCACCCCGGACAAGTGACAAGTGGTACCAAAGCTTCGGTTGCAAAGTCATTGAGATGATAACGAAAACTCCAGAAGAAACAACGAGCATGGAGGTCAAGAAGATGGTTGAGACCCTAAGTACTGTGAGCAAAGGCAAGGAAGTGGTTCTGAAGGGCAAGCCAATGGTGAGTCGGTTAAAGGCAACCGAGAGCCATATGGATGGCGTTGTTGCAACCATAGAAGTGCCTTGGTGGCCTTGGTGGAGGCCCTATGCAGCGAAATCGTGGAACTCAAGGGAAAGCTTTTGAGGGTTAAAGCTACGTTGACTTGCTCACCTCGGGGGATACGCGAGTATGTGCGAGAGTTTCTAAGCTCATTTTACATAATTCTAAACCTAGAGTAAATGAGTGCCTTCTTTTGTTTCAAGGATAAACTCACAACTTGGGTGAAACTTGAGTTGGAGATTCATAACGTCAAGGACGTGGCTGATGTATAACACCCAAAATGCCTAGTGTTGAACTTCGTGTCATCTCGATGACCGAGTGAATTAAAATTATAATACGAGTGTCGTTTTAGATGTCATTTAATTATTTCTTAATTATGATACGGAGTAAACATCAAAGCCGGATTGTATTCTGAATTATGAAAGTGACAGAGACTTATTTGAAGGGGAATTAATGATGAAGGACTTGTTGAATAATTAATCGAGGCTTTGAATATAACTATGCCATACTAAATTTAAGTTAGTGGACAATGCCACACTTAACCGTGGACTTCAAGTTTTTAATTTTTCTTTTTTTAATCATAGAAGAAGAATCGCATAAATTAAATAGATACAATTATTAGGTTTCCTCCAACTAATCAACTTCACATTCCTCGAGCGACTGCTTATGATACTATTATTAACATTGCCTATCACACTAATACATTGTTGTTGTAGCCGCAAACTCCTTTCTAATATTCAAGCTCTACGCTTCCATAGGTTCCAACATAATACTCCAAAGAGAATCTCCCACCTAGTACTATCTCGAGCAAAGTAAGGATTAGAAAGAATCTAGTTAGCCCATTTAGGAATCTACATAATCATGAATTCAACAAATTTATCCTCCCAAACTAACCGCTTCCAAATGACCGACGCTACGATACATCTACAAAGCACATGGTCCAAAGTTTCATCCTCAACTCCGCATACTTCAAACCTTGGACCAATGGTCATATGTCTTCTCTTCCTTTCATTGTTTGTTAATAATTTACCCAAACACATTAACCATAGGAAAACTTAAATTTTTTGGGGTCCTCTAAAACGCCATAGTGGTTTCCACCATTCTTGAACCTCTCCATTTAAATTATTTGATGCCACTGAATAGGCCGATTTGACAGTGAATCTCCTATTAGCATCCCATCTCCAAGACAAAGAATCCACATTGCCCTCTTTGCTCGGCGGAAGCATTGCTGCCAATTTAAGCAAAATATTGTATGGTAAAACATCTTCCAATAAACTCTAATTCCAATCACCATTTGGTGTAACCATTCAAGCAATCGACCCATATATGATTTTGTCACTATTCCTCTAATTCCAATCTTCCAATCAGTGATCCAATGTCAGACAGCCACACATCTCTCCAAAAATCAACATTTCCACTGTTTCCAATATTCCAAACCATTCCTTGACGAATCTCCCATACTTGGCATACTCCTTTCTAAAGTCTCGAGCAATTATTTCACTTGTTAGAAAGAGGCAGCATCTCATTCCATCTATATTTCGTACGCAGGACTTGCACTCATAATTTTTTCACATGTATCGCCATTTGGAACCCAATTTTCATAATAAAAAAAATTCATTTTGTTTTTGGGTACATTTTATGCCAAGCCCCCTTTCCAATGTAGGCTTGCAAACCTGCTCTCAAATACAAAATACTAGTATCGAAATTCATGGCATCTCGGTGACTAAGCAAATTAAATTTTTGAATACTAGAGTTGTATTAGGAGTATACTTTAATATGAGAAATTAGGTTCTTTTCTATACTTAAATAGCTTGTAATCAGACATTTTTATGTTATTTTAGTCATTTTACGAATTATATATTAGTTATCTATGATTGAATAAAATGATTCTTTTTATGATGTTCCTTAACCAATTAGGCCAATTCCAACCTAATGAAATCTAATGAGTTGATGCAGTGCGCAAGAAATGACTTGAACCGAATCAGCTAAAGAGCTAGTGGATTGGCCAGCAAGTCGGGACATTGATGCTGCACCCTGGTCTATAATCTTTCCTCAAAATGTTCATCTACAACACCACACTTGAAATGTGTGGCCCCTAAATATTGGATTCTCTCACTGTAGCTTTTCCGGTTTTTCGAAGTTGAATAGCTGATTGACTGATTCACAGGTCTGCACATCATTCCTCTAAATTCACTATACAATTTGGGCATAGAATATACCATAACAAAGACGGTCATGGCATGGGGTTTGAGCTTTGGGTTTTGCTCTAGTGGGATGTCTGAATCCCTCTTCCTCAAAAATCCTGTAATTTTGATTGTGGATCCATTTATTATGAAAATCATTATGAGTGGATGGACAGATGGATACGAATTAAAAAAAAAAGAAAAAAAGGTAGAAGTGGGAGGTAATTGACCTCAAGAAGAATTTAAGACCCAGTTCACCAGCATTTTTCTTCATGGAATTCCATGATTTGACGACCAAAGCTTGTTGTTCTTCATTTGAATTCTCCATGTCTCTTCACGCCTTTTCGTATAGAAAGATAGCAATATATACAAAATTATGGAGGGATAGTATTTTGGCAAATAAGTATACTTATGAGTGATTTTGGAGCTCCTGCTCTGCAAACAAGATCCTCAATGACCCAGGACAACTCCCGTGATTGATGATGCAAACAACAAAATTTGGAGCCATGACCCGCGGTTCAGTGCAAGTGATGACTAGGATGAACAAACTTTGTAATGAAACAAGGGAAGAGTAAAGCATGGGAATAGCTCTTGAAGCAGGGGATTCATATTCATATCTGTCAATTAAGGTTTAAACCCACCACCTCTTCTTCACCTCCATCTCCATCTGCAACTTCTTAAAATATAGGATTAGGTGGCTGTACAGTACAAGGAAATACAAACTTGACCTACAACTCAACAGAAAGTTTCAAGAGCTACTCCCATGCTTTACTCTTCCAGCCACTGCCTACTTCACGTAATGAAACGTAGCAATTTTTGGTGACTTTTTCAGTTAATTGACAGTTTTGGTTAAAAAAAAAAGTCATTTGGTTGTATTTTTTTTCATAAAAACTCAATTGACTTTTTGCTAAAAGCATTTTTAACCTTTAAGTTCATATTTTTATTTTTAACTTTTTATCTTTAAATATGCAGTGGTGATAGTTCAAAATATATAAAAGTTTTAAATTTTGTTAATAAATTCAACAAGGATCCAGAAGACACCTTCTACTGGATGTATTTGAGTGCAATAAAAGGCCCAACTGAATTTCTCATCAAGAGCAAAAGTTGCAAAACTAAAGCCAGAGCCATACGAACTTGAATCCAGTTATACATACATACATACATACTGAGAGATACAATGGAGATTTCCTATTTCACATTGGGTGCAGAATTAAATATGGCCACGCTAGTACCATATTCATAATCTACAATCTACTTAAGTACAAAATTAGATCCTACAAGGCTAGAATCAATACCCTTCATAATATCTGCTTTGCAAGTTGTTTTATAGTGACCGGTCTGGTTACATCTGCTACAATGCACCGTGTGTTTCTCACGATTAAGCTCCCCTACGCATATCCGTTTCTTTTCAGGGCGTCCTGGAGGCCGACGAAACTTGGGCGGTCGCACGACTTGAGCATCCTCATTCAAAGTACTAGGCGCCTCATCGAACTTGTTCCAGTCAATCTTCTGAGGAATGGGGTATATCTCTTCTGAATATGCCTCATGATAACTGGCAACTGTAAAGCATTTCTCTGCGAAAGCATATACATCTTTTCGGCATGACATGATTGCTGCCGCAGCAAGTGCACAAGGTATTCCATAAAGTTGCCAATCACGACATGAACAAGAGTGTTTCCCAATATTCACAATGTCTGATCGTTCAGCTGATATAACCTCAAATTCTACTTCATCTGACCGCAGAACTTGATATGTTGATGCACGGCTGATAACTTCTTGCATGCGTGTCTCAGCACTAGGGGCTAGTACAGAAAACCAAGAATGACTTCTAGTTCGACGGTCCTCAAACTCAGACATCAATTTGTTGTGAATTTGCTCAACCACCTGTATTATGGGTAACTCTAAAGCATCAAGAATCCACCGATTAAATTCCTCAATGTTGGATGAGAGGTGCCCATAACGTGTCCCTTCGAAATACAACAATGCCCAGCGGGAAGGTGGAAATTTCTGTATCCACTTTGCAGCTTCAGGAGAAGCCTCCTCTATTTCAGCCATTTTCTCTTTAAAAACAGTCGTAGTTGTAGCATATGCAGCTTTCCAGAGAAGATGGAAAAGCCTTGAGTTCTTGAACTCTTTGCTAATGCTTTCACTAAGATAGCTCATGCAAAAGGCATGACAAGAATTTGGGAACTTTCTCCTTATTGCATCTAAAGTGCCTTTTTGACCATCTGATAGAAAAGTGAGCTGTGGCATTTTCTCAGAATTCATCTCCAAAGCCTTATGCAACTCTGATAAGAACCAGATCCAGCTATCATCATTTTCTGTATCAACAACGCCAAATGCAAGAGGAAATAAACCACCATCAGCATCAAAAGCAGTTGCTGAAAGCAAAGTACCGAGGTATTTGCTTTTAAGCTGGATTCCACCAAGCCCAACAATAGGCAAGCATCCACTCAAGAATCCACATATGGATGCATGAAAGGAAACAAATAGCCGCTGGAAACGGTTATCTGCACCAGTGGTGAATAACTCTGCAATACTTCCAGGGTTTGTTTTCTTTATTTCCTCACAAAATGTGGGAAGCATGCAGTATCCTTCTTCTGAAGAGCCATAAATAGCAGCAAGTCCCCGTTCCTTTGCACGCCAAGCTTGCTTGTATGGTATGATGATCCCATATTGTTTATGAATGTCATGCAATATATCCTTTGGCTTGTAATTGATGTTATCCCGTAGTCGTTCCTCTATAAAACTCACAATCCAATCCACAGAAGCTTGATGGTGTCCATTTTGTGCATTTTTCCCACAAGTATGTGCTCCTTCAAGACTTCTAATTGTGAAAGTTGGAGAATTGGGAAGCTTAACTGCACGAATACGCCATGGACATCCTTCTGTGGCGCACTTGGCAAAGTAACGGATAAGGTCACTCTTTATAATACGCAGCTCAAAGTGCTGTGCAATGGCAGCTTCCTTAATAGCATTACGGAAGGCCTTGACATCAGGGAACTCCTGACCAACAGCAAAAGTGTGGTCTTCCATGGGGCAACCAATACAAATTATGACTTCATTCCATGCAATGACCAACATACCATTGTCTTACCCAAGAAGGCAAGAGAGCTAACTTTTTTCAGTCAGGTAAAGAAGTTAAGAGGGCCAACAATTTTGAAGCCAATGAACAAACCATTCAGGGAGCTCCAAATGAGCGCTGTGAAGAATAACTATAACAAAATGAACATTTGACATTAACAGAAGTAAACTAATACCGTCAACTGCTTAAAGTGAAATTTCATGAATAGTGAAAATTGAGAAGATATGATTCAAATGGTTCACATCTGACCATATGTACAAACAACCAAAGCATGAAATAAGCAATACCTAATTCATTGGAAACATACATAACAGTATAACTGTATTGCTAGGAGACAAAGGAGTATCCTAGATATACTTCAAATTATTATCTTAACTGAATAAACGAAACTATGCCATCCTTCCTAAAGATAAGCTAATTGCTAAACACCCAATCTTCATATTTGCAAGCAGCAATTTACTTCTAAACAAGAAACAAATACTAGTAATAATCTGTTAAAACCAGGTTCTAAACTCATCTACCAAAATAAAATGCTTATATAATGTAAAAATTCAAACTTTTGAACAGCTTACATTTTACTACAGTGATCACAATGGAAATTGTCCTCATAATTTCAAATAATAATTTTTATTTTATTTTATTTCGCATGTATCCTTTTGAGCTCAAATTCACTCTACGAAAGTTTATAAGAGGAAAATCCAGAAAGAAAATAAGAGAAAAAAACTACCATGCCACTTTGATAGCTACTTTCAAGCACCAAGAAAAAATAAGAACTTTTGAAAATGTAAAGAAAAATTGAAATAAGGAAATCATTCTAACCTTTTCCCGTTATTAAGACTCCCATGCCAATAACAACAAAACCAAAACAAAATTACGTCCAAAGAAAGGAACTTTCAACCAAAAAGAAAAAACAGGGGAAATAAAGATGAAAAAGATAAAGCTAATGACCAATCATTTAGCAACAAGAATATCAAAATCTTTTCTCATAGAATGATTTTTAACTGACCTTAAATAGATTTGAAGAAGGTTAGTGGAAAGATCCAAAGAGAAGAAAGTAATCTTCTTCAATTCGTTTTGGGGAAAGATTTGGGGGTAAAAGTTTAGTAATCGGGAGAAGATTAGGGTTGATAAGGTCACGTTAAGGATATTATTGTCTTTTTCAAATCTATACATGAGTGTGTTCCGGTTATACCGTTATTTATTTTGTACTTGTATCTTTTACCTTTTTAAGTTGGACGGAATTTTTCTAATTTTCTTTTTGATTGAATTTAGTATTTGAGTTTTTCTTTTATCTCAATGTCAAATATTTATTAGACAACATAATATTTAATTTAGATACTAAATTGGTTGAAATTACCATAAAATAGAAGAAAAAAACAATGCAAAATACATCTAGAAGAAATACTAAATAAAATAAAACATCTACCTTAACTTTGTTAAGAGTTTTTATTAATTTTATAAACAGTTGATTTTATATTAGATATCAATTTTTTTTTCGTTTGTTTAGAAAGGGGAAGTCAACAATTACCATCCTGTAGAAACATTACAGTCATTGAACAACAAAGTAAGAAGGCTCCTATATAACTAATTCTATTTATATAAATTAATGGTGCACATAAAAACCTTATAACTTACAAAAGCACAGTGAATTTTGTGTTGGGCAAAACCAGGGGCTATGGGTTAGATAATCCTTATTTTTGTTTTTGTAGTATAATTATGTGTTAACAATAAATTAATTTAATTGATAAAATTTAGTCACTCTCATGACTTATATATTTGTAGCAAAGAGAAGGAAATATTCTTGCTTCTTTTGAAGAGGTGTTATATTTTACAAGAATTATTACTCATATTTTTAATTTTTATTTTAAAATTTTACTAATTATTCTTTATTTTATGTCTAACTATTGTAATACATATATAATAAATAAGTTTTTCCCTCGAGGCATTAGGATGTATTCATTTGCATTGGTATAATATAATTGCTTGCAAAACTTATCTTAAATCTTAAATTATGAAATTTGGTAATGGTAAAATTGAGTATGTAGTTGAATCACAAAGTCTGGGGGTGAAAAGAGATGAGGGGTTGTTGAAGGTGGCATTTCTTTCTTCAGACAGAGTTGGCTTGATAATACCAACAAATCATCAAGGTAAGAGAGATTGGTCCATTTGAAACTCAAAACATGCATTTCCTTGTATTTCATCAACAATGCATTTGTATCTTTCCTTCCAAAATTCAAAACTTAGTACAACAATATGAAACAGTGCACGCTTCCAATCCAGTTAAAGGATACTAACACTGCTTCTTATGATCCCCTTATCCATTGCACGGTGTACAGTCGCATAGCAAAATCAGTCAAAACAATCTTAATTGAAATTAATAAACCGGTTGGGGAATGGATGGCAGAGTCCATTGTTCTAATTGGAGTGGCTCTTCAAGTAAAATTGAATTGATTGATCAAATAGAGTTGGGTAAGATTTGGGAACATCCCATCTTTTGCTCTCCAATTGACTTATGTTATAGGATAAGTTGGTTTTTGCTCCCATAAACTTTTCTTTAAATCCTTCAGTCCTTCGCTCCACCCAATACCCAGTTCAAATTCATTTTCCTTTTTCCTCTCTTTAGTACCAAAAGTTCAAATCTTAGAATTGATATAACATACACTTTTTTTCGATGCACTCCATTTTAAGCATCAGTCATGGTCTTCCAAACTCTATTAATGGTATGATCCAATCCCTTCTCTTCATACTAATGTGTAAAAGACATGAAGATTCTTCATTTTCTGCTTTCTGGTAACCATTACTTCACATATAATCTTAGAGCAGCAACTGACTATCTAAAAACCAGTTTCTGTATGTTTTTCTATGAAATTTGCTCAAAATAATCCATAATATTGGTTTTCATTCAATTATGTTTGTTTCTGACCGTGTTTTATCGATGTTTATACACTCATCTTTTCTTGGGTAGTCCGCAAGCCTTAAGCAATAAGAGAACCAGGGGGACTATTGAAACAGTGTAATGAAGGATCAAACCATGCCAGAAGCAATCAAATGCCTTTTTCATGAACATCTGGATTCAGTTTTTGATTCTGAGAAGAAAATGAGGCACTTTATCAAAGATTTCAACAGCAGAAAAAGCCTTACAACATATCACAGCAGCCCCAAGTACAAAGAAGAATATAGCACCTATGTTAAGGACTTTAAGAATCAGAAGCAAACATGAATTGACAGAAAAAGGAAAAAGCTTGAATTAATGGAGTTCATACTTGTATTTAGTACTTAGAAACACAGAACTAGCTCTGCTATTGGGATCGAACTTCAAGCTTTTCTTAGTTATACTTTTTCGGTTTTGCTATTAAATTATTTTGATTTTTAAGAGAATTTGCAGATAAGAAGACTAGCTACTGAGGAAAACTTGCTGTTAAATACTAGATAAAGCTAATTCAAACACATTGATTCCATCACTGTTAAACAAAGCCCTATTGCTTGGGACACTCACATCAAACTAGCAGGATCAGAGTTTTATATACAGAAAACTAGCAAGATTTGGTCATATTTCTTCCTCTTTTTTGTTTCATTAATAAACCCTTTCTTCTATCACTAATGATAAAAATCATTGTTTTGGCAACCTAGTCGTCCTCCATTTGCTTGATCGCCCATTACCTCGTGCAGAAAACAAGTGGTTCTAGCTTTTGAGGTGTGAACCTAGATGAGAGGAGACTAGTAAGGGAAGTATTTAGAGAAAACTTAATATTAGCAAAGATTTCAGTTTAAACACAACGGCGACTACCTTAAAGGTTTTTATTGTCATCTAAGAGGATCACCGTTAGAGGTCAAACATTTAAAAAACTTCAGGTTATGATAATTGAGCTCGATGCGGAAAAATAAAGTTAAGGGAATTGTTATTTAAGATTTTCAGCAGTCCAAGTACATAGGTATACAATCAAAGTTTCTTTATGTAAAATCAAGAAGGAACCACAATCTTTGTTCATCATATATCATTCTCAAGTAGGCAACGGAAACAAGTAAACAATTTTTTGTAGCACCAAGCAAATAACTGTGGCCCAACCAACCACAGCATCGTAAAACAGATTCATGAATCGCTTTCAGCAGTTTCCTTCCTTAACGCCTGAAGTCTTTCTTTCAGTTTCTTACTCTGTTCAAAATTGGCCTTCCTCTTCAAAGCTTTCTGCCAAATAAAAACATCGTGTTTCAAACAGAGTCACGACAATGATATTAGAAACTGAATTCCACCTAGAGCTGAGAATAACTCACTTCCTGTCGTAAACAGCGATCGAGCTTTATCTTTAATTCTGTACATTCACCGAAGAATTTAGCTATTGGATGCTCTAAATGACACTTTTGGAACTCCTCGATGATCTGCCAAAAGATAAAGTCATATGATTAATTTAACAAGAACCAAACTTTCCTTCCAATCCAACAGCTAAAAATATTAGATTCAACACCAAGTTCGTACTTACTTCAGCACACATTGGATGCCTGTGTAAAGTAAGAGGAGGGTGCATTTTTCCAGCAGACTATATTCAACGATCTGTATTATGAAATTTAAACAATCAACAGATTTCAAATGAACCGATTAATAAATTTGCAGAAACCTCAGGGTGTGAGACGGAGGCGACGAGCTTGCTGCTTGCGAGCTGCGCAACTGACTACCGATTGCACTGCTTGCGAGCTGCGCGACTGACTACCGATTGCACTGCTTGCGAGTTGCGCGACTGACTACCGATTGCAAGGGCTGAGTTGAGCGACGGAAAGAGGCTGTGAGGGGTGGGTTGTAGAGGCTGCCGGCTGTGAATCGAGTGGAGAGAGTGAGATCTGCCTGAACGGCGCCGGTTGAGGTCAGAGATAAGATGAACCGACGGTGAAGGGTGATCTGTCTAGGAGGAGGGTGAGGGACCGACTAAGCGTGTTTTCATTTTAGGAATTTAGGGATTAAGAATAGGCTTAATTTAATTTTTTTTTATTTGTATCGTTAAATGGTTTAACTACAAAAATAATTACTTAATCATGTCTTTTGGTCACTCAATTTTTTAATTTTTTCAAATTAAATATTTTAGTTACTCTCCCATTAATTACGGAAAAGTTAAAAGTGTATCATTTTTATTGGCATAATAAAAAATTTAATTCTATAATAATTACATATTCTATCAATTTAATTTTAAATTTAAAAATTCAATAAATTTTGTCATTAATATTTACAAAATTTATCATTTTAGTTTGAATTCTAAATTCAATAATTTAACTCTCAAATTTACAAATTTTACCACTTTAATTCTATTTCTAAGAAAAGTTAAAAATTTAATTTTTATTTAAATATTCCTTAACATACCTCTAAAACCCACTAAACAAAAAATAGTATTTAACACCATTCGTATTTTGCTCATTTGAACTAATGTCACCTTCGTGATGATGATAAAAAAAATTAAGTTGACATAAATTCAACTAAGTGTTGTAATTTAAATTAATATAATATTTTTCATTTAAATTCCTCTCAAAATTAACATTTTTTAAACTATTACTCAATAATTATTTTGAATTTTTTTATTTTAAAAATATATAGAAACTTAATCTTCGAATAGAGAAAATAATATAATGTGAAATTTTGATAAAATGAAAAACCTTGAAAAACTTTTTTTTTCGCTTTTTTTTCTTGACTTGAACATGACATCAATAATTTCCTAACATAGGTGGCCTAAGTGTATCAATCAAATGACCAAAGTCCTAGGAAGTTTAGTCCAAGAATTGAATACAATCTATTGTCGATTTTATGCCTCATGGAGATGTTTAACTTTATCTCTCTCTAGTACTTTTAAAATCTTGAGAATACTTTAAATTTTGTCTCATAAAATGCACCCATATCATACTACCTAAATCATCAATGAATAAATACCTATTTTGAGCATGAAAAAAAGTTTTCTTAGGACCACACACCAGTGTAAGCCAATTCTAGCACTTCTTTGCCTCTCCATGCTCCTTCCTTTGGAAGTGGTTGATGGTGTTGTTTGCTAAGCATACAACCTTCAAACACCTGATTTTTCTTTAACTGTTGGCAGCCCGTGCACAGTATTCTTTTGAGCAAGTAACTTGAGACCTTTGTAGTTCAAGTGCCCAAGTCTCTTGTGCCACAAACAAGAGTCATTTTCTTCTTTGACTATCAAGTTGATACTTTTCTGGTATTGAAAAAAAATAAGTGAAAGCTTTTATTATTGGTCATTTTGATTATAACAACAATTTTTCCTTTTGAAACAAGGATTTTGCACTCTTGATTCTCAAAGGATAGAGAATAATCATGCTCCAAAAGTTGCCCAATGCTCAACAAATTTTCATCTAATGCTGGCACATAAAGTGTATTATGGATTACCTTGCTTCATTGCCTCGTTTCGACCCCAATGTTGTCTTTGCCTTGAACTTCAACATATTTACCATTATCCAATTTGACTTTTGAGCGAAATGTGGAGTTTATGTCGAGAAAAACTTCTTTATCTCTTGTCATATGGTTGCTACAACCACTTTCCAAATACCATATGTTCTTTTGCTCTTCAAATGCCTTATGGCAAGCAAAGAACAGATTCTTATCATTCTTTCCTTCTTCGGTAAATGTTGCTGTTGATTACTAAGACAAACGGTCTTTTTGCACATGTCCGAACTTCTTGCAATAGTAGCATTGTGGTTTGCCTCTATTCCAATAATCCTTCTCTTCATGGCTTTTTTTTTTTTATAAATTCCACATCATTTACTGGATCCACTATCATTGTCTCGTCCACCATTATTATTGTTTCTACCTCGTCCACGTGAATTTCTTCCTCTGTCTCAACCTCTTCCAAATCTACCACCTCTAGAAGGTTCGCCTTTGTTTTATATTAAAGATTTCTCACCATTCTTGAATTCAATAGTAAGCTTGGATTGAAACATGCTCTCAACAGATTTATCTAAATGACGTAACAATCTTTGCTCATAGGATCTTAGTAAACCGTACCTATCAACCCTTAAATAGTCATGATTGACAAATCCCTAGTTTCTTCATTAACTACCACCATAGGATCAATTTTTTGTCAAGCTGATTAGATTTTTATCAACAACTCTACTATCATCAATAATGTCTTCATGTGCCTTCATTTGATTCACCAACTTGGACAATCTATTATGATACTTATTTATGCTTTCATGCTCTTTCATTTTTTCATTGAGATTTTGAGATATTGAAGTTTAACTGCTCTCATTTTTATGTCTCCTTTGAATTATTGTTGTAGAATATTTCATGCTTCTTTAGTTTTCTTTTTTCTTTCATAATTGTGAGAAATATGACATCCGTTACTCCTCTTTAGATCATCCTAAGAACTCTGACATTTGTAATCTTCTCATTCTTTAATTCTTCAAGTTGTTCTTCATCTTCTAGATCTTGATAGCCCTCCTTGACTATTCCAAGACATTCAAGGAAGTGAATAATGCCTCTATTTTGACTGTTCAAAAATCATAATTTTCGCCGTCGATGATAGGAATTTGAACATTATTGGAGATTGTGCTTGTAGAAGTCATGATTAATTTTATTTTCACTCACACTCACATTGTAAGGACCTCTAGCTATTGATACTTCTTAGTTGGAGAGGATTCTAGAGTTGGTGAAACGAAGAAACACTAAACATGGAATGGATACTTTTCTCATGTCATAATTTTTTTATCTCTTACTTTTGTACTTTCCTGTAATGGCTTCATCTCTTACAACCTTTATATATATAGTTGTTGTGTGTGATTATTAGTTTTAATATATGCATCTAATAATTAATGTGTATCTAGTACATACATGCATATTACATAAATACTTTCATGCATGATTAGTAGATCCCTTAGCTTCATCCATTCTTAACACAATTGATTACATGACAGCAAATTATCCAACAATTTCTTCAAAAAAAAGACCATTAATTTATTTCTATACATATATTTTCTTTCAGCTGTATAGTGTGTATAGGGGGTGTGCGTATAAAGCATAAAGTTTAGGAAGAAATGGAAGTAATCCCTGCAAACTATCGTTTAATTAATGAAGAAATGGAAGTTATCCCTGCAAACTATCATTTAATTAATGAGCAAAATAAAAGCATCCAAATAGTTGGAAAAGCCAAAAAAAAAGTATCCTCAATTGTGTTGCTTAAAGGATATGAGAATGGGTTCAATCAACTCTTAATCGGACATTGGGTTGGTGTTTGGATTTCAATGGAGGATTACTGGTTCTGCAAAAGCATTCCATAATCATAGAGTAACAACCATTAGGATATAATCAATTCAAAAGATCTAATCTGAATACTGAAGAAACAGTATGTAGTATTAATTAAGCACAGGGGAATATAGATACAGTACTGTATCCAAACCCCCTTTTTGCTGCTTTTAATTAAGACATTGGAAGAATCTGTGAGTGACATTAGCCTAGTTCATCAAGTAATTCAAGTCAAAAAACAATGAAGGAAATAGCTTTCTAAGCCTCATGTTGCCTGCCAATTTTCTTATTCCTGGAGAAATCCAGATCCAGTTCATGGATTTTAATTACTTTTTATGAAAAACATACAGTGAAATGAAAGAAAGAAAACCCAGAACAAGGGGTATTTCAATTATATTATATGTAAGATACAACAAGAGCTTCATTTCATGAAGGATGAACCTTTTTAGAAGAAAGTCCTTTCCAAGCAGATTTCATAGAAGCAGTAGCAGAATTAAGTGCAGCCTCAACGTACTTTTTGGAGGCGATAGCGGCAGCTTTTTCCATCAGGTTTCCCATTTTTCTAGCCTTGTCGGCTGTGTCTTCCAGGTCCTTCAGTTCAGCCTTTGCCATGCGTTCCATTTCCTCCTCCAACCGCCTAAACTCATCCATCGCAGCTTCCATGACTGAGTCAAGATAACCCTCAGCTTGCTGCATGCTTGTTTCAGCTTCTTTCACTTCCTCTTCTTGTTCAAGCTCCATAGCTGCCCATGCCTTGTATGATTCAATCTCAAACAGCTTCATTAGGTCTTCTATGGTGGATGGATCAAAGTTCTTGTCTTGTAATGCTTGATCTGAGAGGAAGGTGAATTCAGAGAGTAGAGCTTCCATATTTTATTTTTTTTTGGAGGGGATCTTGGTGTGAACACAAGCACAGATCTAGCTGCCAAATAATGTTAGAATGAGAAACAAAACCAGTTAGTGGAATAAAAGATGTCTACTTTATTCCTATATGCCATGTCTGCTCAAAATTACAATTAAAATTAATTGTAAAACCCCAAATTTAACTAGGTTGAATTATTCTAAAGATAATAAAAGTAAATGGTTTGTTTATAAATTCGTATTTTAGAAATGATATTGTTGAAAGATAACTATGAAATAATATAATATACATGGAAAATATTAAAAATATAGGGAGAGAATATTTTAGATAGAGTTTAAAAATCATGGATGAATTTTAAATTTTATTTTATTTTAAATAATAATCCATGATTAAATTATCTTTAAAATGTTGCCTTCTCACAAGGATTAAAATAAAAAATATATATTTATTTTTTTTTTCCCAACAAAATTAGCTAAGGGTTGCGGATAGTGTAGGGATTGGATGGCTTTCCTCATCTGAAAATCAACGGAGGATAGGAGGAATCTTAAGATAGTGAAAAGTAGGGCCATGCGCTTTTCATATAGTCAAGCCTCAACGCTGTTGCCTTTATAAAAAATTCCATGGCCAATAGTAAAGCTTTCGATGGTTATGAATAATTTAAACTTTTAGGTGTATGATTTTGGAAAAAGGTTGATCAGCACATTGGACTTTATTTGGGTGACCGTTGTAACACCCAAATCAAACGAAGAGGTACGTACAGATCTGGCTATTTTCGATCAAAGACCGCCCATGATTTTTTGCCTAAGTTTAAAGCCCCGAAACAAATGAAGATTGAGGTTTCAGTTGTTGGGCTTGCTTTCTAATTCATGTCCCGGCCCCCGTCTAAAACATTGACATTTCACAGACGGATCCATCCGCTATATCTTCATTTGAACAGTCGTTATTATCCAATAATTCTAAGCTGAAGTTGCTTGAGGTGATGAAATAGGCAGGAAGCAATGGAGTAGTATATAGTAAACAACAAGCAACTCCTCTTGTCTACAGTACTTGTGTCGGCGGCTGGTATTGAAATTAGAGACTTGTATGACAAGACAATAACTCAATGTCTTCACTGCAAAAGTGAAAGTTGGATGTCGATCGACAACGTAAAAAGGATTAGCATTGCATCCAAATACACTGTTTTTGTTGGGTTTGAAATTGTCCGACTCTCAATTTCTAATTTTATGTTACAAGCCAGTGCAATTAATGTTGACATTTAGCAAATTGAATGAAGTTAGTTGATATGCCATGCAAGGCGATTAGATATAATTACGTGAGCATTAATTGAGTAATTCCTAAGTTTGTAGGGATATGATTAAGTGCAACAATCACAATGGACGGTGCAGATCAAATAAGCGAAACTTGGTGCAGATTTTATATCGCTCATAGATGGGTATCTGAAAAACTTACATGGGAGAATGATATTGTATTTTAAATTAGGGTAGACTAATCGGTGGATTGGAAGCATTAGCTGTTTATCATCTTATGAATCTCCCCATTCACCTCCAAGCATCTCATTATAATTATAAATTACAGAGTGGCTGGGGATCCACCACCATTAGGCATTATTTTCAGTGACTTTCAGCAGGCCAGGGTATGGACAGTAGGGAAGGGCCAGTTCTGCTCCACTTGCGCATGCAGTCTTTATATAGCATTTAATTTTATATTTGTGAATGGTGGTTAGTTTCGACGTCGATATACCATGTTTTTGAATCTTCTTCGTTTTCCATTTAATTAATATATAGCTGCTAGTTGAAAGGTGCGGACGTTGTTTTTGCGGATCACCTGCAAATGTATCATTCTCCAAGAGGCAAAGCAAGCAACGTAGTATAGAGATGGAAGGAACATGAAGTGGTGTGGTCAAAGGCAGCTATATAGTTGGCACTTGAAGGCAATGGCATCTTAATTACTTGTGTATTTTTCAGCAACTATAAATGTAATGTCGTATATTAGTAGATAATGTAGGGTAAAGGGCCACATGCTCTTCGCTGCATTCTATCCTTCCCTTGGCCGAAATCATTCAGAATTTCTTCATTGGTTGGAATATGTGCAGACGGAGACGGAGGCTGAGCTTCTCTTCCTCCCTCATCTTTAAATTAATTATTTAAAACCTAACTTAACAACACTGTTGGGGGCAAGAACTATCCCTCCTTTCTCTTTTCATTCATACTACACCTAACATTTTATATATTTTATTAAAGTACCATTATAATATAACAAACATATTACATATTGGACCTATATTTCCCGTCTGTCAACTCAATCTTCCTATTTATGTATATTTTTTTAAGATCTTAAACCATTTGATAAATTTCACTACGTTTTTTTTTTAATGAGAGTGGAGCAATTACATCACTATGAGTTATGACAAAGGGCAAGCGAAACATTCATTTTTTTTCAGCTTTTTCCCGACAAAGTATTTATTTTACGGTTTCAAGTCCCAACTGTTTGATAGCTTCTCTATATATACCAATATTATTATTACGTTGCCAGTTCCGGACTTCCTTTTTTGTTTTGGGGTTTTTTTTTTAATTTATGTTTGATTAGAAAAAGAACAAGTTGAAATTGCGTGTGAAATGCACGTTTGATTAAAAAAGTAAAATAGGTATGAATAAAGAAATTCGTGATTGTTATGCAGTTGGGGACATTATTTAAAGTGTAGGGTAGAATTTAAACTCAACTTATTATTTTTATACATTAACTAAATCACTTTTTTTTTTAAATATGCTTCAAATCTTCAAATCTTCAAACAATAAATTTCTATACACATAATGTGTGTTTGATTGATATTCAACATTACCTAATCTTCTCAACTGCTATTTAAAATCCTCAAAATAATGTAAGAACTAATCCAAAATTTTTTGGACAAAACGATTCTAGCATGTATGACAAATACACAGCAATGATGTTCCATATTGTAAAGGATTCTTTTGGTTAATGGAGGAAACATTACATATAATGGAAGATTGGATCAAACTCTGGAAAACAGTTAATGTTAGGAACATTTTTAAAATATTTATAGTGTTCTAATAATTATAAATAAGATACTATAAATAACTAAAAGTTATGTCACTTAGTTATTAATCAAATGTTGTCATTATTTATAGTGATTAGTTATGTTTCTTAAATTCAATAATTACGTTACTTGATTATTAACACATACTATCTAGTTGAATAATTATATTCATTGCTAAATATATGACCATCCATTTAGGTAATTTTATTTCTATGAAGAGACATGAGATCTCCTATAAATAGGAGTAGAATTTCATTGGTACGAAACACCCAAAAGCATTGAAACAATTTTTTTTTTCTATTTTCCCACCATCTTTTATATTTCTAGATTGCTATATAAAGAATTACTGTAAAAATTCTTTATAAAAATTGATTATCCTTCTCATATTCTGCTCAATGCTCAACGGACTATTTCTATTACTGCAAAACGTAGACAATTATTGTACTTCATTGTATCCTCGAGTTTTATTTACTAATATCTCTTTTGCACACCAAAATATAGGTAGCGGCGAATAGAACCTTAAAGATGATGGCATTATTACACGCCTTGAAGCCTTTGTTAATTTCTCATAAACTTATTTTTATCTCCACATTCTAACAAACAAGTGTAGTAGCAGGTAGTGGTGATGGAAACAATTAGGGGCTGAAAAAGATGAGAGCTACGGTAGTTATTATGATTGTAGAAAGAAAGTTATAGAGAGAATTTTTAAAGCATTCAAGTTTGCCATACGATTCAAAAGTCCCCTCAAATGAAAGAAGTGGCATATTTGATAGGATGTGGGAGAGATATAGGTTAATTCACAAGAATGTTTTAAGAATAATGGGTAAAGTGAATGAAATCAAGTTTATGTTACTTATAGTGAGTAATGGGAGAGAAGTTATGAAGATAGTGAATATAATAATAGTTTTGTGAAACTCATTTCAGAAAGAAAAGTACTACTTGCAAACTTAAGTGCAAGTGCACAATTTAATCAACAAGAGAGAGAAAAACCATTAGTACTAAAAAAAAAAGTAAAAAGGAGAACTCTTAATATATTTTACCCTCCAAATCATACTTTTCAAAAAATCCTAGTAGTAAAGCGAAATTAAGAACACTGTAAACCCTTTTAAACTTAACTCTACAACCTTTGCGTTTAATAATATAGATGTATGGTTAGGCTTTCAATCGGACATATCTTTTATTTTGATAATGAAATGAAAGAAAAAAACATTAAATGTGGCAGGGATATCTAACCGATTAAAATAGTGATATATATTCTGTAATTTTGATTTTATACCTTGACTGATTGAGAAGTGTCAAAATCATGAATAACCCATTTATAAAAACACTGTTACTCCAAATATATTTGATGTAATTAATAGTGGTTTGAATCGTAACAAAATTCTAAATTTTTAATTTTTAATTGTGTATTTAAATTATGTATTAAATATCAAATTCAATTTTATGTCGAATTTTTTTGTGGATCAAATAAAAAATATATGTCACGACCTGTCAATCGTTAAGGTACTATGATCACTTACTTAAGCTGCGTCACACTAGTGACATAATACCAATATTATTATCCTATTTGGGTGCCTATCAGCAAAGTTTTGTCACCCGAAGATGCGCCTCCTAAGTTTGAAACAAAGACCTCCTACTTATGAGTGTTTTCCATTACCTAGGTTAGATCAAATGGTGCCATAATTGAGAACATGACTCGAAAGTTCTAATTTCAAATCCGAAGTGGCATACCTTCGGGTGAGCTATTCTTGGAGGATCGGCGGACACCTGAAGAGGACAGCAGCATTTGTATTATGCCATGACGCTAGAGTAATCCGACGCAATGAAGTATTAGTACATGTTGGTCGACGGATCAAGACATAAAAAGGCGCCTTTTAAAGCCAGATCAATGGGACATGCCATGGTTGCAAAAAGGTCTCCTACATAGAGAGATCGTGAGTTTAAACTTAAAGAGATGCATCTTAAAGTTACAAAATCTTAACGTGTTAGTGATGCCTAAAGAGGACGATATTGGTATTATGCTCACAACGCTAATGGAGCACAACCAAGAGAAGTGGTGGTACCTTGCTGATTGGTAGGTTCTAAGTACACTTGTGTACCTATCATATGGATAGCTTGGATCTAGATCTAGTACCTATCATATGGATAGCTTGGATCTAGATCTAGTTTGTTAAAACAACAATCATATGGATAGCTTGGATCTAGATCTAGTACCTATCACATGGATAGCTTGGATCTAGATCTAGTTTGTTAAAACAACAAACAATGTTAGAAGGGGTATTTTTTTATTAACATGTCTTCAAATTATTCATGTAATAGGTACACACATATTTATAGTTTCACTCACATATTTTAAATAAATTCATATTAGATTTGAAATAACATTTAACTCTCAAACAAATGACAAGAGTAATGAAAAATTTTAATTTATACAACATTGATACGTTTTAGATTGTTTGATGTAATTACAGTGTATAAGTTGAAGACATTTAGATGTATAAGTTGAGCTATAGTGTATTTGTATGTATAAATATATATATTCTAATATTCAACTTTATAATTAATTATTAATGCTTAATTCGAATTTTTAGAGGGGATTTTAAATTTTAAAACACATAAAATACTTAAATTAATTATTATGAAACTAAATTTGACAATAATCTAACCAAGTTGAGTTGTTTTGACCGAACGAACTCAATTGTGTAAAATTGTCTCTACTAGCTGAGACTTACGGTAGGTGTTAATGAATAAAAAATCTAGCTAAACTACACTAGCAATGGCTTGGAATATATTTTTGTTACTCAATAATTATAAAATGTTTAGTCAAATATTAGTATATTTTTTAGTTGCTCAATGAAATAGTTACTCAACTATTCTTTTTACCATCTAATTAATAGTGAAAACTTTAAATTTTACATAATTAATAATAACTTTAATCATCAACATTTATAAAATATGTCAATTTAGTCTTGATTCTAAAATGAATTTAACCCTCAACAAATCCACATTATGAATTAGGTCTCTTTTTTTTTTGCACTTTATTTTCTTTGCGACATTTAGTTTTATTTTTAAAATAACAAGAAAAGTTTAAAATTATTATTTTAGATTTTTGAGTGTTTCTTTTTTCTGTTTGTATATTTTCAATCAAATTTACTTGATAAATGTGTTTTTTTAACATTTTAGTTGAAAGGGACATAAAGAAGAGCAAAATTATAAGACTAAATTACACAATGTGCAAATTTTAATAGTTAAATTTTCTAAAGTTAAGACAAAATTGACATAATGAATAAATCATGAAGGTTAAAATTGTTATTATATAAATTTTAAAAGTTGCCACAGTTACCTTGTTGGTAATAAAAAAAAAGAGATAAAATTAAATAGTTGAGAGACCATTTTATAACTTTTCATTAATAAGTGACAAAATAAAAATAACTTACTAATAATTGAGTTACTATTAATTTAGTTTATACAAAAATCTATATACTTACGAGTTACAAGAGGGGCTAATTACCCCCCTATAGGCAGTAATGAAATCATTACTGGCGGACCTTTATCCATAAATGAAAACAATCATAAACATGAATGCAGTGGCAAGTTGATGGATCAATGATATCTACTACCAGTAGGCAGTTGAGGTAGAGAAAAAATTGGATCATAAGTAACTTTTCAGTGCTTAAAAAGGCAATCCCCACTCCTTTTTCCTGCAGCTTTATTGATTGACGTAGTACAGGCAGCAGCAAGATGGAAGTCCCCTTTTTCCCAACCCTTTTCTCCTGTATCAAAGACTTGGTGGTGCAACAAGCCTTGTTCTCAACCTTGGAGGATTGGCTAGTGAAGCATCCCAAAATCCTCCAGTTTTCATGGGAAAGTGGCCAAACACCAGCCTCCTCTCACCGCTTCCTCACCCTCACTGTCTTGTCTTACATCTCTTTCACCTTCGTTCTCTCCCAACTATCTCGCCCATCACTTTCACGTCCACTCCTCAAATCAATCGCAGCCGTCCACAACATCTTCCTCCTTACCCTTTCTTTCATCATGGCCCTGGGTTGCCTCGTTTCCATCTTCTCCCAGGTGCCTAACTTCAACACCCTCGTTTGCTTCCCCAGGGGTACATCCCCATCGGGCCCTCTCTTTTTCTGGGCATACATCTTCTACCTCTCCAAGATTGTTGAATTCATGGACACCCTTTTGATCATCCTCAGCGGATCCATGAAGAGGCTATCCTTCCTTCACGTTTACCATCACTCCATGGTGGTCATCATGTGTTATATTTGCTTAGACAGTGCTCAGTCCTCCGTACCCATGGTGCTGGTCACCAACTGCGTGGTGCATGTCGTAATGTACACCTATTACCTGTTGTGCACCCTGGGGATGCACCCTAAGTGGAAAAAAATGGTGACGGATTTTCAACTAGTGCAGTTCTGGTTAAGCTTTTTGATCATGGCCATGCTTGTGTTCTACCACTTCACAGCTTCTGGCTGCTCTGGGATTCTGAGTTGGTGTTTCAATGCAGCCTTCATCGCCTCTCTTCTCTACTTGTTCTCAGACTTTCATGCCAAGAGTTACTCCACCAATGCCAAGGTCTTCAAGGGTAACTAATAATTAATTAAACTACCTTTTCTTTTCATTTCGTTTTCATTTTTATATGTAGTTATTGTTTCAGAGTGATTGATCAGTTGAAGAAAAAAATGAACATAATTGTCATAAATTCCTTTTACGATTTCAATTCTTCGGTGTGCATATGTATCTTAATATCAATTAATTGAAGAGATTCATTGTTAATTTATATTTTATGTTTTTACTGTAAATGCATGATTAAACAGTTCCTGCTGCATGCAATTATATTGTATTATCGTTTCTGACGATGAAGAAAATGGAACGACCGTGAAGTGAAAAAAAAAAAAAGTTGATGAGATAAATAAATGAAGGCTGACATAGAAATTGTTGTCGCAGTCAACATTAAATATGGTAAGCAGGTGAGTTAATAAGTTTGACAGGACCTCATCAAAAATTAACTTCTCCCTTTTATCGTCATATATATTATTTAAGATATTGCATGCTTTTGTCGTTTTCATTACACCAATATTTTATGTCTGGTAAGATTTGGAACAAACACCTCATGATTCATCCATTAAATTCCAATTTAACGTCATATCTAAGTTTTTTTTTTCTTAGAGAATATTAAGAAAATCCAGTGTCACATATATACACAACATAAAATAAATTTGGTAACAAAAAAATTTTGAGAGTAGGGCATCAAATGACAGTCCAATATTTCAAACTAGTTTGGTCATAAGGTCAACAATCAATTATGCAAATGATGTAAACCTAAGACACTACTTTATCACATGTATTGTTTCTACGGATTAGTTTTAATCAATTGAAGTTAATTGGGAATAAAATAAAGTAATTTACTATGAAATTGATAGAGACAATAGGTCAACCAAATGAATTATTTTTCTTCATATTAAATTATAAAACATTCAAAATGTAGTTATGACACACGAAAAAGATTTATATAAAAATATATATTTATTAAAATTTTATATGAAAATCAAATCAAATGAAATTGAAGTTTTTAAAATTATAATGCTTATGGTGAAATCAAGTACCATCTAAAAAAATTATTAAAAAAAAAGTAGAGATTAATAAGTTAGAATTGTTTGAAGAGATATTACTGAAAATGAAATTTACTTTGACCACAATCATATTATTATATTTTTTTAATATGAAAGCTTTAAACTTATCAGATTTATAATATTACTTTGTTATTTTTTAATTAATATTGTAATTATAATTTATAATGATAATTATTTATTATTTATTATTATTATTTTAAAATTTCATAACCTTCATTACTTAGGGTTTGTTTAGGGTTGCACACAAAATTAATAAAAAATTATAACCTCTGTTGCTTGGGGTTTACTTAAGGTTACACACAAAATTAATGAAAAAATTATAGCCTCCATCAATTATGATTTGTATTATAAAAAGTAAAAAATCAAGATAAATTAATTCATCGTGTTTTTCTTCATCAAATCCGATAGATGACTTCAATTCAACATTAGATAAATTCCTATTAATCTTAGTTTGCATAATATGAAGGACTTGAATTTTTAAATTTGATCCAATTTGAATTTAAATTTTATTTAATAAAATTTCTATATGATTTTAAATTAGAAAATATATTTAAAAGGTAAAAAAAAAGAGAGACAGATTTAATATTAAAATAAAAAATTAATGTTTTAACTTAATTAAATTTAAATATTAATCTTTAATTTGGTAATTTTAATATATTAAAATCCCAAATAATTTTAATATTTATATGAATTATAAAAATAGAATTGTTCTAACTTTTATTCAAAATCAAAGTGTTAAAATAGGATGCATTTCTTATATTAATATTTTATTTTCATATTAAAATAATAAAATGTAAATTAAAATGAGTTGAAATTTAATAAATATTAATTAACTTCAATTGCATATTGATTGTCATTAGGATTATTTAGTTTTATATTATTTTTTATAATTAAAATATGAGAAAATATTTGATATACGCTATCAGTGATGTTTTTAATCTTAATTCACAAGTAAAGTTAGAGGGCTAACAAGTTATAAAGATAGAGTAAAATATTAAAAAAAAAAGCCACATAACAAAATTTTAAAGTTGCTTGTGAAATAAAAAAAATATACTACCAATGTATTACTTTTGTTTTCTTCTAAATTTAAATTGATTAGTTTATTTAGTTTTATTAAATATATTATTATAAAAAAAGTTAATAAATTTTCAATTCAACTTTAATTTCAGTTACACATTTTGTACATGGTAATATTTGTTATTAAGAATATTTGATATATTAATTAGCTTTTCAGTTACAAGTTTTTTGTATAAATAATTTGTTTTGTTACATCTTATTATTTTGTCCTAATTCTCGTTTGATTGTAATTTTATCTTAATTTTTATTTTTTTTCTCTCCTAAGAGGTTAGTTTTTTAAATGGATACACGTGTTTACATGCTATTTTTGAATAAATTATTAGTTTTTATTTATTTATTTCTTTGTTTTTTTAATGTCAAGCTCGAGTCTAAAACTTTTTATTTTTATTTTTTAATGGTTTAAATTTGAATTGAGAGTATAATTTTTTTTCTAGTCCTCATCGTATTCTAACATAAAAAAAACTATTTACTAATATTATACAAATATATATCCATAATTCCATGCAAGGGAAAAGTCAGGATTTTATTGTTTGAAGTTTAGACTTTAGATAAAGCATTTATCTTTCCAATTTTCTTGCTCTTTTGTTATTCTCAATATTTATTGTTGCACGTGAAAAAGTTATTGGTGCTCATTCTATATTTAAATTGGGCATGAATTATTATAGGTATATTTCATTTATATGATTTGACATGTTTCATGCCATATTTTTATAAAATCATAACAACTTTCTATAACGTAAAATTATATTTTATCTTTTCTTTTTTTCGTAATCAGGATATATCTACTGTTAGTAGTAGTGATTAATTTTTTCAGGTGCTTTTCGAATAGGTAAATTATTAGCCATGAAATATGTTTTATTCTTAATAAAGGAGCAGTGAAAGAAGATTGTGTTTGAGTTGTTCTAACTAAAAAATTCAAGAATGACTTGAAAAGAAGAAACCAAACATATTTAAAAATAATAATAAAGAAAAAAATTAAGAACAAAGAATAAAGATTTAAAACAATAAATAAATAAAACGAAAATTAAAAAGTGGAAGGTTGATTGAAAAAATCAATTGATATAATGCCTAGATGGATAAGTGTACAATTGAACCCTTTGAGACATAAATCACAATAAATTCAATTAATAATCTAATGGAACTCTAATTAATCTAAACAAAATAAAGAGTTATATGATAAACAAATTCTTATAAAAATTTCCTATTACATAGTGAGATGACAAGTAAAGGATTTTGATAACAAATTTTGTTAAACTGGTAAGTGATAATGAAGTAAGTGATAATGTAGTGAATTAATTTGGTAAAAGCTTTGTTCCTACCAATCCATGAAAATATAAAAGTAGTGAATTATGGTAAATTTTTATATATAGAATTCAAGGTAAAAAAAATTGAAATTTGGATTCTTGGGTACTTTCTAAGTTTTTACAAGCATGATGTGTGTTTTAAACACATAGATGGAAGATCGAATTGAAGCTCTAGATTCGGGTTGGGATTTCCACGCATCTCATCTCATCACCAAGGCTTGAAGAGAGTACGAATTTGATATTTTGGTTATAGAATATGACATGTACACAAGTTATTGCAAGTGTTTTGATATAATTTGAGTTTTATAATGATTAATTGACATGAAATCATAAAAGTTGCTTCGACAATGAATGTAGCATCCCAGTACTTTGACTCGATATTCAGGTCGAGTATGAAGGTGTTACATTGAAATTTAATAGTTGAGTGACCATTTTATAACTTTTTATAATTAGGTGACAAAAAATTTCAGTAATAATTAGGTATTAATTTTGTAACAAATTTACTAATAATTAGATAATTAAGCAACAGTTTAATTTACCCAAAAATCTATTTACTTACAAGTTACAAGAGGGGTAGGCTAATTACCCCCTATCCATAAATGATTTCATTACTGGCGGACCATTATCCATAAATGAATAACCATAAACAGGAATGCAGTGGATGGATCAATGATATCCAGTACCAGTAGGCAGTTGAGAAAAAATTGGATCATAAGTAACTTTTCAGTGCTTATAAAGGCAATCCCCCCCTTCTCCTTTTTGCTGCAGCTTTTTTAACTGAGTAGTACTAGAGTAGTAAAGGCAGCAGCAAGATGGAAGTGCCCTTTTTCCCAACCCTTTTCTCCTGTATCAAAGACTTGGTGGTGCAACAAGCCTTGTTCTCAACCTTGGAGGATTGGCTAGTGAAGCATCCCAAAATCCTCCAGTTTTCATGGGAAAATGGCCAAACACCAGCTTCTCTCATCGCTTCCTCACCCTCACTGTCTTGTCTTACATCTCTTTCACCTTCGTTCTCTCCCAATTATCTCGCCCTTCACTTTCACGTCCACTCTTCAAATCAATCACAGCCGTCGACAACATCTTCCTCCTTACCCTTTCTTTCACCATGGCCCTGGGTTGCCTCGCTTCCAACTTCTCCCAGGTGCCTAACTTCAAGAACCTCGTTTGCTTCCCTAGGGGTACATCCCCATCGGGCCCTCTCTTTTTCTGGGCATACATCTTCTACCTCTCCAAGATTGTTGAATTCATAGACACCCTTTTGATCATCCTCAGTGGATCCATGAAGAGGCTATCCTTCATTCATGGCTACCATCACTCCATGGTGGTCATCATGTGTTATATTTGCTTAGAAAGTGCTCAGTCCTCTGTACCCATGGTGCTGGTCACCAACTGCGTGGTGCATGTCGTAATGTACACATATTACCTGTTGTGCACCCTGGGGATGCACCCCAAGTGGAAGAAAATAGTGACGGATTTTCAACTAGTGCAGTTCCGGTTAAGCTTTTTGATCATGGCCGTGGTTGTGTTCTACCACTTCACTGCTTCTGGCTGCTCTGGGATTCTGAGTTGGTGATGATGATGATAGATATGAGGTGATGATGAGGAGGAAATGTCATTTGAGACTTGGCCTTTTGTGCATCACTAATGCATAGGTTGTTTTGTATTTTTTGTAGTTTTTTCTTGGTTGATTGGTATTTATCGTCAGATTAATTTGATGATGGCGAGGCTAGTAGGATGCAAATTTCACTAATTTAATCGAGTTGATACATCTTTGGTTTGTTTCTGAATAATTCTAGTGTTACAAATTTTAACACCCCATACCTAACTCAATCATTGAGTTCGAATTATAGGATATCATATTTATTGTCGAAACAACTACGAATAATTAAATTCGATATTTGACAATAAACATCATATGTGAGCCTCTCGTGCATAAAACATGTTATATAAACATTTTTGGGTTAATTTGAGCTCTCATCCAGCTGTGCTTTTAACTGTCCTTTCACTATTAGGTAGAAGTTAAAAGCATTGATTTTGTATTATTTATTTAAATTTAATTGCACATGAAATTAATAAATAAATAAATTTAGAAACATGTAATAATATTAAAAAATTAAAATTAAAATAAATATTATTAACTCACCTCGCAATAGTCCTAGTTACTCCATGTTTCGAAGGGTGCTCGAGTTTAGAGGAATAGTCTAGCTTTTTAACTATGATTTTACTGTTGTTGTTGACAATTGTTGTCTTCAAAATTTTGTCGCTCAACAACTATACATTAATTACAATCATGGGCTGGGTTGCATCATGATCCAAAATTTTTTATTTTCTCCATTTAGATTTATTTTTGTTTGTTTGTCTTAATTTACTATTCATTTTTATTTTAAAAAATATTTTAAAGAATATTTCATATTTAAATTTGAATAAAATAAATTTATTTAATAAATAATAATTTTAAGAGTTTATATTAGGTTTGAATCACATCTAAATTCATTATATAATTTACATATCAAAATTGAAGCCAATTATTTCGTACATTAAAAAGGCCATTTTGATGCATCGTGAACTTCGTGCTGAGTTTTAAGAAGGCTTTTTGGTGCAATCCCCAATAAAAAGAAAAGTCAGTGGAGACCAATTTCTTTTTGTCTTTCTCTTATCTTTTGTTTTATGTTCTTATTATTTAAAAAACATAATTTCATTTATATTTCACTATTTAAATTTTAAAAATTAGATTATTTATATATTTATTAGCCTTTCAAATAATATTTTATAACCTAATAATTATTTTATTTTGTATCAATAAAAATCTCACCGAATATATTAGTGTGAAGGAGTTTATGTTTGGAGTTTTGTATTTAACTTTGGGGGTAACAACATGTTGACATTTTGTGCGAGCCGAAGAGTGATGTTAAAAAACAAAAACAAAGGAACCAAAACTGTGGTATGCGTTCGGCCAAAAACAACATATTAAACGTTTCCAAACTATTAAACCAAATATAACATGAAAAACAGAAATGAGATTGGAGAAGCAAGCAACCATTAGTTTGTTTGTTTCATTCCTTTTTCTTTTCTTCCTTTAATGGCTCCTTCTATTTCTTCTATTTTCATTTCCCACACTTTCAATGCTTTCGCTTCCTTCACTAACTGCTCTAAAAACAACAAAAACCACACTACTCCACCTTCACAACATAAAAATCATCAACTTTTTTCTTCTTCTCCAGGAAAAGTGTCTTTCGCCGCTGCAACAGGGGAGCTTTTCTTGGGAATTGCATCAAGATTTATTAAAAGCAGTTCCAATTATGAAGATTCAGGCTCTACAATCCCTGTTTTCAGCAGACCCAGAAAGAGAATCAATGGGAGTGAGGCTGGAAACAATGATAAGGACAGAATTGGGTTAGTGATGGAGGATGAAATTGAGCCAGAGGTGATATGGGAACAACGAGTCAAGGATATTGAAGCTGAAAAAGAAAGAAGAGTGGTTACTAGCCCTGGGTTTAGCTTCTCTGCTGCTGGCCTCTTGTTTCCTTATCATCTTGGAGTTGCCCAGTTCCTCATTGAAAAGGGTTACATAAAGGTTTGATCTTTTGCTTTTCCCCCCCTCATTTTACAGAAGTAGATTGTATGATTGTTCATCAATTCAGTTTGATTTCTGTTAACTGGCAGGTTCATGTTTATTGGTAGGGAAATTCATTTAGAAATCTCTTTCTTTTGAGAGAAGCTAGAATTGAAGAATCTTGGCTTTCTTGAGCTTTAATTTTATGCTATAAGCAAGCATATGAAGTTAACTGATGGTGCCTATTTTAAAGTAGATACCGTAGTCCGTATATTTTCTAGAAAGTAACAATTTGAAAACATAATTAAACTTGATCACTATTCTCTTAACCTTGGTTTTTTTCTTAACGAATGGACATGGTCCAGTTTGGATATTGAGTGCTCTTTGAGTTCTTGAGAACACTGACAAACTCTTTATATGACTCTGTGCTGTAATATTTCATCCTGAACCACTCTGGCCGTACCTGATATTTCTTTTTTTCCACTCTGATGCAGGAAACCACACCATTGGCTGGTTCATCTGCTGGTGCCATAATATGTGCAGTGATTGCTTCTGGAGCTAGCATGGATGAAGCCTTAAAAGCTACTAAGGACCTGGCTGATGATTGCCGGCTTAAAGGGACTGCATTTCGTCTTGGGGTATGCCTAGGCCTAGCACAGTGACTTATTTGTGGCTTAATGCGCTTAGAGTTAGCAATAAACTAATTTCAATTGGTAACTTTTAGCCACTCACATGACTTGTTTGTGGCAAAGAGAAAGAAAATATTTGCTTATTTTGATTAGCTCTTGTTTTTTGCAATAGTTTTTACTCATCTTTCTAATATCAAGTTTAAATTTATACTAATTATTCTTTATTTTAAGTCTAACGATTTTAACACATGTATTAAATAAACATTTTCCTCATGTTATTGCACTAATAACCACACGTGTCATTATTATTTTGTTTTATAAATTTTAGTTCCTTTATGTTTTTATAGTGTGTATGATTGATGGTCATTAATTGCTAATAATCATGTATCTTTGCAATCTAATTGCTCAACACAAACGGATGCAAAGATTAACATTTGAATTTAATCATGAATGATTTTAAAGGATCTTGATTTCATCAGCTTTGATATTTTAGTGGCTTAATATCTCATTTACTTTTTTTGGCCATTTGCTTATTATCTCACTAAAGAACTCATATTTCTGCATCAGCGTTTGATAAGTTTTCACTTTTATGTTAACTTATGCTTTTTTAAAACCGACAGGCTGTTCTCCGAGATATTCTTGACAAGTTTCTGCCTGATGATATTCATACTAGGTCCAATGGGAGGGTTCGTGGTGAGTATGATAATTTGAAAACAAACTAGAAACTGTATGCATATTCTTTTATACTGGGAGTACATAGAGCTGATAATTAAATTTTCTTTGAAGCATATGAGAAAATAATATTATCATCCTACAATTCTAATCTTTGAATGACACATTTAGATCATGATGACATTGAGATAGATAGGCGTTGGGATAGTAACATGCAAAGCATTGGTCAAATCATAATGTTAGAGAGATGCTAGCTGAGGTCGAGATTGTTTTTTAAAATACGGAAGTAGCTACAAACACATTATGAAGATGGTGGAGGGTGTTACTATAACTTCAGTTGTTTTTACACTAGATTCACTAATCTACCTTTCTCTGTGCCAAGATAAATTCTCTCTTTTTAGTGTATGACATTCTTTACAAAACAATTTGCATAACATTGATGTCTGATTTTGACTTGCGAATCTCCACCACTTTCAGCAATTAACATTTCTTTTATTGTGCAACTATAATGTCAGTTGCTGTAACTCAGATTCTTTGGAGGCCTAGGGGTTTACTGGTAGATCAATTTGATTCTAAAGAAGATTTGATCAATGCAGTCATTACATCTTCCTTCATTCCTGGGTAATTGGTTAAGGCATAGTTCTGCATTGAAATGCTTGCTACGAAGTTACGAGAATCTGATACAAAACATCTTTGCAGGTATCTTGCTCCTCGCCCAGCAACAATGTTCCGAAATCGTCTATGCATTGATGGGGGTTTGACATTATTTATGCCCCCAACATCTGCTTCTAAAACGGTATTTTCTTGAGATCGTTTAAAACTGAACCTGCCTCCAAAAATTCCGGGAAACTATTTGTCCCAAGACATTCTATTTTACTGAAATTTGCAATCTGATATAGGTTTGAAACAAGAATATCTAATCATAATGGTTTTGAATTGAATTGCTAGCTGTTGAGTGTCATTTTGATATTCTGATTAGCACTACAATAATATATGTGGTCTCAAAAGTTACTGAAGTGTTTTGTTGCTGTCGAATACAAAGCTTGGATTCAGTCAAATCTGTTTTAAGATCCACATATCATTTTACATGTGATTATTGTTAAGACTTGAAATAGCCTTGTATAGTAATTCACCATAGTTTATTAATCACTGGTCAAGATTTACAAGGACGAGATTGGCCTACGTTTATAGGTAGTGTTATTACTCTTGTTTATCCGATGTTTTACAGTTGCAGTGAACTATGGAATTGAAGTCTTTTGACTTTGAGATAGGTAAAAAGTGGTAGTATCCTATTCCACTGGACCTAATACCAAGCAATGATGATTACACAAACTTACTCCTGATGGTGATATGATGGCTGATTTGTCTTTGCAGGTCCGAGTCTGTGCTTTCCCAGCCAGTCAGTTGGGGTTGCAAGGAATTGGGATTAGTCCGGACTGCAATCCTGAGAATAGGGCTAGTGGAAGAGAGGTAATCCCATAGGTCTGCAAATGTTGATTGTTTCCCTCAAGTATAAACCTCTGAACTCTTGTTGCCAACTCCTCACAGCTTTTCAATTGGGCATTGGAGCCAGCAGATGATGAAATTCTTGATAGGCTCTTTGAGTTTGGATATCTAGATGCAGCCGTATGGGGAGAGCAGAACCCTGTCAAGGACATTGTTGCAGATAACAGTCCCCTTGTTGGGAATGGTTCTGCCAAGTAAATACTTAGATGGTCGGATAGCATTTCAGGGTAACTCTTAAGTCTCAACCCTGGCAAGTAGGAGACTCGAATTTCATTTGGAGTGCTAGACCATGGCTAAAATATAGATATAGTAGCCAATATTATATAAAGTTTATATGGTATGAAATTGTCAGACGACCATGAGGTGTCATAGGTATAGTAAGTGAGGAAGAAAGGAATTGAAATGTAGAATTTAGGATAAGGATATAATATTTTACTCTGGGATGATGTCAAAATCCATTCATTCTTATCCATCTCATGTTCTCCATTGCGTTGTAATCTGAGGATTTCTTTGTATAATACCAGTAAAACTACAGTTGCTCACTCTTGGATCATATTAAACATCATCTCGTTTTTATGGATGATCCAAGTAGTAATCTTGGAAAGCACTAATCATTTACCAAAAAACAAACTTAATTACAGATTTGAAAGAGTTTAAACTGAGGAGTGAGTTGTGACAGACAATTAGAGGGTGAGTGGCAGACAGAAACAATCCCACATTTTTGTATCCTTTTTTTGCAGCAAGTCAAAAAGGTATTGAAGAGACGCATGAAGCCCCTGCATATAGCGTGGTCAACGACATATCTCATAGCTTTGCTTTGTTGAGGTTGCGGTCTTTAAGACTGTTGCGTTGTCTATTCATTCTGACTTTGCAAGGGACAATTATGACAGGCAGAGAATATTTTTTTTGTTTGGTGGATAGCAACAAACACGACATGATCGAAAATGGCTTCTTATTTCAAACCAGATATTTCTCTTCTTTGCAGTAGAAGGAACAAATCTATCCTTTAATCCTGTCAAGTTCCAGCAACTGAACAAAACCCTTTCTGACATATTTGTAACAGATCTATGGGGGATTCTGAGAGGCGCAGTTGCAGAGCCAATTTGGCATTCTGTCCACCTCCACCAATAATTCTTGGTAGTGGAGGTGGCCAGTATGTCAAACAGGCAGTGTAAATTTGTCACTGAGAAACCCCAAGAGAAATTAATGAAATACCCCTTTACCATCATGTCTTCATCTGTTGAGGTACAACTATATCATGTAGTCTTGGAAATGCCAATTCCAACGCCCTAATATCTATCTTTTCTTGCATATATATGTATTATCTTCTTCTTCTTCTTCAATATGTTATTGAATCCAGTTTGCTGGCAATGCTTTAAACTTGCTTTGGTCATCTCTTCAGCATTTTTTTTCTCAGGTGGAAAACTAAAGTTACCTGATATCCTCATCCAGATTTTGCCATGGGTTGGAGTTTTCTGATCCATGAATTTGTTCACAAATTTGATCTGTACGTTTCTTTAACACATATATATATGTTTTTTTTTTCTGATCCATGAACTCTCTTGCATGCTGTATACTTCTATCCTCTCATATACTGGCTCTCAACATCTCATCACCATGCGAACTGCACTCTGTCTCCGCCCTCTTCTTGGTCATAGACACATACAAGCGTTTGTATATATTTCTTCTGCTCTGCTGCATGGCATGCAGTACGTGCATTTGGTAATTTGGAGGTCAAATATAGATCAAAATTAGACTATAACTATAGCCATGGGAATTTCTTATGTTAATCAAACTCCATGTGGGATGATCATTGCGAAGAGAATAACAACTCGTTTAACTTTAAGCTGCGATTAAATAACCATTCGTTATTCGATTATTTCTTGAATTTTTTTTATCCAACACATTCATTCTACGTTTGAGTTTTCAATTACTCTATTGTAGAAGAAGCGAATGCATTAGTTATAAGTATCATGCCCAATTATCTTTTGTTCCACAGCCTAAATACAAATGTTTATTTATATTTGAAAATATTAAATTTTGTAGCAGGAATAAGAAAATAACAAATAAAAACTTTGGGCTGTGATTTGAATGGGGTTTTGATTTCAATGGGCTTTTCCGGAACAGAAATCTCATCAGTCCAAATATCGACCATTTTATGTACGTTGATAATTCTAAAATAAATTTAAAACACTTTATAAAAATTAAACCAAAAAGAAAAAAAAAGAGAAAGAAATTCGACCAAAACATATCCATCGCGAGGGTTTTCGAGTTAACCTTGGTCGTCTTTTCTATCAAATTAACAAGTAAATTCCAAATGGGAAGCACCGCCGTCGAGAAGACAGCAGAAGAGCTTCAGCGAGAGATTGATGAGCTTCATCGCCAGCAACGCGAGGTTTCTATTTCTTTCTCTCTTTCTTTTTCTTGTAAATACGACTCTACGAATACTGTTAAGCTACATTCTTTTCTTTATTAATTTGTGTATGCTTTATATAGATTACAGAGAGGCTGAGAGATCCTCGAGGACTCCGAAGAGGAGGACTGTCAGGCATCGGTCCTCGTAACTTCGCCGCCAATGGTTCTCGTCAGCGTGGCTTTCTTCGACCTGTATGCTTCTGTTTCTCTTTAATTCTCGCTTTTGCTGTTTTTCGCCTTTTTTAGGGTTTAAGTTTTCTTCTTTTTGTTTCTTGTAGGCGGATAGGATTGATGGAGAAGATCAACCTCCGGCTAAGAGGCGATTGTCATCAGCTGTTGTCAAGGTAAACCATTTCTTGCTCGATTTTCGTTAACAATTAGTGACTATTAAAAGTCTATTGATTCAACGAGCTTTTCTTATGCTCTTTTTTATATTGTTAATTTGTTAATTTTGGACTGAAGGTTGAAGATGGAGAGATTGTTGATGATGAAGTAGCAAAGGATGCCAGTGACATGGCTGTCGAAGGATCTGGTGCAGTACATGAGAGTGATAGAAAGCTTTCGACTCAGCAGCAAAGTGGTTGGTCTAGAAGGGATGTAAATCAAAGACCACTGAAGAAGGTTTTTCTGCACTCTAAATTTAAATTTTTATTGAGCTGTGGGATTATTTATGTCCATGCATTGTGACATTCTTTTTATCCTTGTTTTTTGTTATTAGGATGCTGAAGTTCCGGTTGCTGAGCATGTTCCAAGGATTTTGCCCAAGGATGACGACCCAAGCTTGATTAATAGGAATAAAAGAATGTTGGGTCAACTTTTAGGGACTTTGGAGGTATTTATGTCGTAGTTTCTATCTTAGTGAAATGTTAATCATTGAAATTCCTACTTTGGATTGAAATAGAACCACACCAGCTTACTAAGTACAGCAAGGATCTAAAGAAACTGCTTTAACAGAAACTATAAGCTGCAAAGTTTAGCAATAGTTGCGATATAGAGCTCCTTCTCGTGGATAATTTCTATTTCAGCCTCACATCTCCAGTTTTGATGGTTTTATTTAAATAAATAGATTCTTGGTCCGGAACTAGGAAAATCAATCATTTAGAACCCCTACAAGCTATTTATTTTGGTATTTGTGTTGTAAAGCCCCCATTTGTGCCCCCTCACCAACACACACAAAAAAAAAGGAAAAAAAGATCATTTCCTTGTACTTAATGCTGGTATTACCTATTTCTGCCTGCTGGCTTTTGTAGATTCATAACAGCATATCTTTTTTTGTTTTCATTTCTGCAGAGATTCAGGAAAGAAGATAAGCAACTTTCAGGGACAGAGGCATATATGAGACGGTCAAATTCCTTGCAAAGAGTAAGCTTCTGCTTTTTCATATTATGAATTTCTGGTTTCATTTGTAAACCGAGTAACTTCTTATTGTTAGTTTCTTATCATTAGCTAGCAATTCTTAGGGAATACCAAAAGAAATAATCATTGTACGGTTTGGGGATTTACTATGATAAAGTATTTTGCTGGTTGATAAATGTTTGGATTTCTTCATAGGCTGAGCAAAGAGCTCGCGAAGAAAGTGAGAAGCTGAGGCAACAAGAGCGTGAACAAATAGCAGAAAAGAGGAGGAGAGATCTGGTTTGTCATTGATCATTATTGCTGTTAGTTGACGTTAAAAGTTGTTAGATGCAGAAGTAAATGAACATTATTGCTTTCCCCTTCTGTTTTTCAGACTCTCAGGGCTCGTGTAGCTGCCAAGGCTGAAGAAAAGAAGCTGGAGTTGTTGTTTCTTCAGTGGAGTGAGCACCACAAAAAGCTTAGCAATTTTATAAGGTATATATGTAATATCAATTTTAGCATGATATGGTGTCAGCACCTTTCAGGCATAAAACATTTTCTGCTTTAATGTTGCTTTTGCTATGAATGGCTCTGGTATTAACACCCTTTCCGCCTGTTGCAGGTTAATTTTAACTTTGGTCCAGTAGTGTCCATATTCACAATTTTATTGAGACAAAGATAAGTTTCTGTTCAAGTGCATAGTAGTGTTGAAGCATCTGAAGACTTCAATGTTCCTGCTTTCTAGGATCTAGGTAGACTGCAACAATTATTTTTTGGATAATTTTGTACTCATCTTGATTGCTCTTGGAATGTATTTCAGGACGAAAACTGAGCCTCCAATATATTATTTACCAACTAAACCATTGCATGAAGATGCAGCCATATATGAGCAGCAGAAAGAACAAGTAAGTTGTCTAAGTCTCATGCTATTAACAAGAAGACCAATTTTCTTCCCTAGTTTGTTGTCAAAAGCTAGAATTCCTGAAAAAGGTGCCATTTTTTCATGGACTTTCCAACTATCTTGTGGATGCTATTTCAATTTTTCAAATTTCAGTCTTTTAGAGTGGCAGGGATAGTTTGTATCGGCATTGTGCTACAATTAATGCACTCTGTTTCCGAAAGAGTTCACTGCAAAATCAATTATAAGAGGAAGATGGGCAGTTGTATTTCATCCTAATAATTAGAAATATCAACAATCATCTGCCTGACATCACTTTCTTTCTAATATTAACAATCTGACTTATTATTGTGTGATGCTAATTACTCTTGATATCTATATATTTGCAATTGCATGACAGGAGTATTTGGAATGGAAGACAGCAAGGAGGGAGGAACTGTCTGAATATCAGAAACAGATAGGAGAAGAATATGTAGGGAACGTGGAAAAGGAGTTGGAGAGGTGGCAAAATGCTCGGAAAGCTAGGAAAGTAAACAATGACATGAACCTACAAGAAACAATGGACAAAGAATTGGATAGCCATAGACTGGAGCATGGTCCAAAGAAGAGAAAGATACCAGGTGGAAACAACAATGAAGATGAGGAAGATGTGGAAGATATCAATGTTGGGGAAGATGATATGATGGATGATGTGTTGGATGTTGATGATAATAATGGTAGGAGGGGAGATGAAACAGCGAAAGCAGAGCCCGATGTTGATCAGCTTTGAACCTTAGGCCGTAGGTCAGGTCAATCTTTACTAGTAGGTCTTTTTTTTTTTGGTTGTTTTAGCATTCATTTTGGCTGTGGCATGGCATGATTCCTCTTTTTGTTTCTCCTTTAACCCGTTACTAGATTAGATTTTAGATGCGTTTTCCTATATAATGCCCAAATACTTTTAACATTATTATCTAAATAACAATAGCCGATATCAGAAATTAGAAATTTGTGTTGGAGTCATTTTTGCAGTCAGGTAAAAAGAAGGCAGGCTAATAATTAAGAAGAAAAAAAGTGAATAAAAGCTTGTATTTCCTCGAAAGTGAAGTTGGCGTGAAAGTTAAAATTTACTTGCTTAGTTACCAAGTATTTACCATTTATTAGAGCGCCATGATCAAGTAGCAGTCGTAAGGTGGAAAGAGAGCGTGGGTTAAAAACTTACCTCACCGAATCAAAGCTAAGTAAAAATTTCTGTTTTATAGCTTTATCTTATTTTTACAATTTATTATAAAAATCTATATTCTTGAAAAAGATTATAATAGAAGTTTCTATTTTATCAGTGTTACAAAAATCTACATTCAAACTAGCTTTTCCATTTGATTTACATTCAAATAAGTATGAAATTGAAATTAATGATTTAGTTAAAAAATACCATATATTCGTATCCCTTCAAGTTTCACTCCCTTATTAAATTCACCCTCGGAAAAGCGCACTCCCCTCTCTGAGTCGTTTCCCACTCTCAGTCCCCTCTTCATATCTATCCATCTCTTTTGGAAGCTTAGAAGCAAGTGTAGTTCCAAAATCAATCTAGGAAAGCAGAGAGTTAGTGAGAGAGGAGGAGCTTCTTCTTTGAAAACTTAAAAAGAGTAAAATGCAAATGCCACCCCACGCCAGAGAAATGCGTCCAACCCCCAATGGCGACCACCACCGCCGTCACGGCCTCTCCGCCGCATCACCTCTCGCTTACTACCCTCGCTCTTCCTCTTCTTCTGCCTCTTTCAAAGGCTGCTGTTGCTGCCTCTTCCTTCTCTCTTCCTTCTTACTCCTTCTCGTCCTAGCTGTTTTTCTCATAATATTCCTGGCTGTTAAACCCGAGAAACCCCAGTTCGATCTCCAACAAGTAGGGGTTCAATACATGGGTATCTCCACTTCTAATCCTTCCTCCTTCGATGGCACTGGCACCGCTGTCTCGCCTTCCCCAACAACCGCTTCTTTGTCCTTAACTATCCACTTGCTTTTCACTGCGGTGAATCCCAATAAGGTCGGCATCAAATACGGCGAGTCTAGGTTCACCGTTATGTACCGTGGGATTCCTTTGGGAAAAGCTTCCGTCCCTGGGTTTTACCAAGAAGCTCACAGCACCCGGAATGTGGAAGCTACCATCGCCGTGGATCGAGCTAACTTAATGCAAGCTGATGCAGCTGATTTAATCAGAGATGCTTCACTTAGTGACCGTGTTCAGCTTAGAGTTTTGGGTGATGTTGGCGCTAAGATCCGCGTCTTGGACTTCGATTCTCCTGGCGTTCAGGTCTCTTCTTCCCCTTTCCCTTCTATTTTAAACTTTCTAATTGCAGCATTATCCTCATTCCCCCCCCCCAATCTCTCTTAGAATCTTTAGTTTCAGACTCTTTTTCCTTCGGGAGCGGCGTAAGTGGTGGTGTCCACACTGGCTGCCTTAGCCACCCCACCCCCCAATTAGTCGCTGTCCACTCCACTTTATTCTCGTTTGTTTTTACTAACTGGCACCACTCTTTGGATACTTAGAATTGTTAGTAGGCAAGGGCAAGCGTGTTTATTTTTCCCCTCTTGCATGCTTTCTTTTGTCAATTAATTGCAATCATTTGACCTCTGAAAATTCGTGAGCATATTCATTTTTCACTGTGAATTTGTCGATGCCATGGTTTGGATTTTACCTACTCGATCCAATGACTTTTGGGTACTTATTTATCATTTTGGATTGAGCATTATTATTATTCTTTGTTTTTGGAAATTTTTGTGTGGGATGATTTGAGACAGAAAGCAGTAGTTGATAACTTGATATGTGTTGTAGCATGGCGGTATTGTGGTAAAGACAGAAGTGAATAAATGTCATAATTTTGGGTTTTGATTATTATTATTTACTTGATATCCCAAAATATGTCTTTTATTTCGTTTCTCACCCCTGGACCATCTTTAGTGTTTTTTTTTTTCTTTTCAATATTTCAATCAAGGGTTGAGATTTGAACCCAATTTAATGGATTTCACTTCTTAAAAGAGAATGATTGCATGTTGAGATTTATTTTTTTTCATTTATATATATTAGAACCTTTGGGTTGTTTGTTTGATGTCTTTTTTTCAAAGGCTGACTGCATATGGAGTTACACTTTTTTTTTGTTCTTCTTTACAATGTAGGATCCACGGCATTTACCTATAGATTGTCTTGTGTGATCCATAAGTTCTAACTCCAATCCTCTCTTGTATGGATTGTATTTTGTAATGCTTTAGGGTCTCTTTTAAGGAAAGTGGGGGTAAAATTGTTTTTCCCTATTAGCTGTCAGGGTAGATAATGAGAACATACATTATTGTGGCTTCTTCTTGCAATGATGCCATAGTATAGCATTTCTTAGCCATGAAGCAGTTTTGATAATGTGCAATAAATTGCGGCATGATGCTTTAAGAAAACTTTGATGATCATTCCCCTTTCTCTGGTGTTTATGACCAATTTTGACAATTCACTCACATCAGTGCAAGATATATGTTGGGGTGCATAGATTAGCTAGTGTTTTGTTGTGTTGAAATGGGGTTGGCAATGGCAGGTATCGGTGGATTGTGCAATAGTGATCAGTCCAAGGAAGCAGTCTATCACCGACAAGCAATGTGGATTCGATGGATTGAGTGTTTAAAGTTCAAACTCACATTGCCTAATAAAATCTTATTGGTGAAAGGTATTCTCCTCCTTTTTGCTTATTCTCTCTATTATTCTGTGTCCCCAAATGGGATCGTGAAAGAATTTGAAAAAAAAAAGGGGAATGAAAAGGCAAAAGAGGGGGGTAAAATTCAGGGGAAGGAAGAAAGAGAAGCGGATGGATGGAGTGTATTATTATTATCATTATTATTATATAAAAAGTAAAGCGTTGGGAAAAGACAAGACGATGATGAGAAGATTGTAAATTGTTGGTCGGTTTCTCCCAAGCCCAAGATTCAATTTTTTGAGTGGCATTGTAAAAGTAGTAGCATGTGCAATGCTGCCAAATTATCGTTGTGCTTGTGCAGTGGATGGTGCCTCTCAGCCGTAATGGCAGATGGGCCTTGTTGTAAACCACGCGCGATTTTGTTTGTGCCTTCGCCCCCTTGGATCTAAAAATCCATCTCTGCCCAATCAATGTGTTGTTCTGCTTTTTACTTCATTGCTAAAATAATTGTTGTTTTTTTCCACTTGTCATATTCACACCTGATCTTTTATTTATCCATATATAGGAAAGGAATTTAGAAAATAAAATTTGTAATTAATAATTAAATAAACTTATCCATATTTATTTATAAGTCTTCAAATATTTTATTATTTTGCTCATTGATACGCATCATGAATGTTATGCATTGGTGGTGCATCAAATATTACCAATGCATCAAATATTATTGGCATGTAAATATTTTGTGAATAACTTTGATTTTACAACACACTCGGAAAAGATATAAAACATTTTTAAAATTAAAATTTAATCAAACAAAAAACGTACTTCTGATTCTTATTATATATCTTGCAATCAATCTTTTTAATAAAAAAAAATCATTCAATACTCTAACGGAAAATTCCCAAAATGAAGACTTTGTGGCCTAAACGAAAGATAGACCAAAGCATTACAATTTACAAGCCACTCAATGCCAACAATAATATAATATATATATACCAGATTGATTAAAGAAAAAAAAGCTTTCCGGAGACAACCAAACTGAACTCGCAACGACACGGACCGATTAATGTAGACTTGATAATTCATATTATCCAAATCAGAAACACTTCCGGTGAACGATAGCAGGACCTGATTCATCGTACTCAGCCTTGGAAATCCACATCTGCGCATACCAAAAATAAAAAATCAATGTAAGTTGTTACAGACATACGTGTATGACAGGAATATGTTGAATATTTAGAGGGGAGGAATTTGAAAAAATGAAATCGGAAAGTTACCTGCTGGAAGGTGCTAAGAGAAGCTAAAATGGAGCCTCCAATCCAAACACTGTATTTTCTCTCAGGAGGTGCAACCACCTTGATCTTCATGCTGCTAGGTGCAAGTGCAGTGATTTCCTTGCTCATCCTATCAGCAATACCAGGGAACATGGTTGTTCCACCACTCAGCACTATGTTTCCATACAGATCTTTTCTGATATCAACATCACACTTCATAATGGAGTTGTATGTAGTTTCGTGGATTCCGGCTGCTTCCATTCCGATCAGAGATGGTTGGAACAATACTTCGGGGCAACGGAACCTCTCTGCTCCGATTGTAATCACTTGACCATCGGGCAATTCGTAACTCTTTTCAATGGCAGAGCTACTCTTGGCAGTCTCCAATTCTTGCTCGTAATCAAGAGCTACGTATGCAAGCTTCTCTTTCATGTCACGAACAATTTCCCGTTCTGCAGTCGTCGTAAAAGAGTACCCTCTCTCGGTTAAGATCTTCATCAAGGAATCCGTAAGATCACGACCGGCAAGATCTAACCGGAGAATGGCATGGGGAAGAGCATAGCCTTCATAAATTGGCACAGTGTGGCTCACACCATCACCAGAATCCAACACAATACCTATATTCAAACAAAACAAAATCATCATCATGCCAATTTCCATAGCAGGGGCGACACTAATTAAAATACAAGCAAAACCAGTTTACCTGTTGTACGACCACTGGCATAAAGTGAAAGAACTGCCTGAATAGCAACATACATAGCAGGCACATCAAATGTTTCAAACATTATCTGAGTCATCTTCTCCCTATTAGCCTTGGGGTTAAGCGGTGCTTCTGTAAGAAGTACCGGATGTTCTTCAGGGGCGACACGAAGCTCGTTGTAGAAAGTATGGTGCCAAATCTTTTCCATGTCATCCCAATTGCTGACAATGCCATGTTCGATAGGGTACTTCAAGGTAAGGATACCTCTCTTTGATTGAGCTTCATCTCCTACATAAGCATCCTTTTGACCCATTCCCACCATCACGCCTGTATGGCGTGGTCGACCGACGATACTAGGAAACACTGCCCTTGGGGCATCATCACCAGCAAAACCAGCCTGCAATTACAAGGGACAAAACAGGCTTCAACACTGGTGTGTATGTGTATATTTGCATTAAAATCATTGTCTATTTTTCATTGTAATATATAAATGATTAACTAACCTTGACCATTCCAGTTCCATTGTCACAAACAAGAGGTTGAATATCCTCATCAGCCATCTCTGATTAGCCTTAAAAAGGAAATGGATTGTTTAAGTTAAATCTTGGATCAAAATTTGAACTAGGAATCAAATAAGAAATCAGTTTCTAACAAAATGAATCATTGAAGAAAACATACAACTGAAACAGCTCTAGGATTAAAACACATATTACAACATAATCTACAGAATCTTGATGTTCTCAAGCAAACACCAAGCAGAATGAATTGTAAATAGATGTCAACCCAGAAATATTTACCCATGGATAAGCAATAACAACAATAAAAAAGATTAAAATAACCAATACCTTGTTTAAGCAAAAAAACACTGAGCTTCTCTGAAAATGAAAAAAAATAACAGAGAAACTGAAGGTATATAGCCTAAGGAGGAGAAAAGAAATGTTATTAGATCGTTAATAATATAGCATAAGACTCTTGATTTATATATATATATAGCAGAAATGAGAGAGATGCAAATGGAATTCAACCCAACTTGAGTTAAGCCTTGTTTGGCAGCTGAGAAAAATAAAAATAATATAAGGTTTGCTTCATATGGGGAAAAGGGAATCTCTTACACAGAGCGTGCCAGAGGATGTTTGCTGGACTTATGTCGGAATCCAAACAAAAGCCGTCCAAGATCCAAATGGTGGAGTTAAGTCAGGTATGATGTGGACATTAAGACCTAAAATGTAATTAATGAGACATCAACAAAAGGGCGGCTAAAGTTAGGGTGGGCAGTGGTGTCTCTTGCCGACCATGTCTATCTATGCTTGCTTCTACATTGGTTGGCACTTGGCATTGGCATTGGCAATGGGCCCCACTCACCTCCTTTCCATTTCCCTCTATAATTAAAATTACAACTACACTAGATTAGTATTTTCTTTATTTCTCTTCTTCTTTTTCCTATTCGATTGGTTTTTTTTGACAAAAGTGTTTTTTTTAAAGAAAGGAAAACTATTCAAAGTTAGAATTCTAAGAAAAATATTGAAAATTCATAGTTATGCAACGTGTTATTTTTTAAATAATTTAATTGTAGTAAACAATTGTTATTTTTTAAAAAAAATATGCATTTTATAGTTAAAAATAAAAAATTTAAGACCATATTTTTTAACAAGTCGAACACCCTCTAGTAGTTTTGAAGTTTTCCAAATTCCTCGCATCCTTTGAGTGCTAAACTATTTTTGTTTTTTTTAAATAAATAAATATAAAATTTATATTTAAATATATACGAAATTAATATATAACATTTATTTTTATATTGAATTAATATGATTGTTTATGTATGTAATTAATATATCAACCTAAAATTATGTTGATTAGATAATATTGTAGAGATTTTTTAAAATCGAATCTAATCAATATTTTATGTATAAAATTAATAATATATTAATAAAGAAATTTGGAATTATCATTTTTTAAATATTTTTTTGTTGTTTATATTAATTGATAGTGGGGGAAGTTGATGTTTAATTCCGTTTAAGCAACCCAAAGAAGACCAAGCAGCTCACCAAATTTGATTTGGAAAAATAACTAATCAATATTCCAAATTGTTTCTATCAATCAATTTAATACTTTAAAAAGTCAAATATAATATTAATCAGAACGGAAACGAATTTGTATTTAAGTCTAATCAAAGGAAAGCCACAACTATTCATTTCAAGGAATAATTATTATAATTAACTAACAACATTTTCGCCCAATTAAGATAATATTAAATTTATTCATATATGAAAATAATATTAATAACAAGTTAAAATAGTAAAGCTAATTTATAATTTAACCCTTAAATGATATATCAGATCTTACGTGACATAATTTAAAATAAAAAATTTAAATAAAAATGGATGTTATAAAAATATTGATTTTGAGATTTACTTGATAGTTTGAGGATGTAATTAAAATATTTTAAAGTTTTGGAACCAATTTAAAAGGAGGGTTATAGTTTGAGGATGTCTAGTACAATTAACTCTTATTATACGAACACAGTCTCTTTTTGCCCTTTCCCGAAAACGGTGCCGGATGACTTTTAACATATTAGTTTTCAGCCCAATTGCACACTAGTACTAAGGGCCATATGCTTAGGAAAGCCCATAAAATTGGATCCAAAAATACAGGTAAGCCCATAAATTCTGGCGGCAGTTGTGCGCACTTTAAGCTCACTCTTATACCCGGCATTTTCCGCAAATAAGGATTCGCCAATCGCCATAGCTGAGATCTCGTCTTCCTGTCTCAAGGTACTCTGTTTTTTTTTTCTTTTCTTTTTTGGTCAAATGTATTATGTGAAGGTGATATCATATTCCTTAAGGAATAGTATTCTATTTTTAATAATAGCTGATAATGAATTCTTCATTCAATTGTTTTTCTTGATCTGTAAATCTAGGGTTTTAGGGTTTAGTAGATTTCATCTTTTCCTTGTTTTTATTCAAAACCAGAAACTTTATCTCTCTTTTTTTTTAATTTCAATATTTCGTTTTTCAGTTTTTTTTTTTTGAGAATTTGCTTGATTGCTAATCTTCAGCTTTAGATTTTGTTGACTCTAATTATTTGTGTGATAGTTAGCTGATATCCAAAGCTCTGTATTTTGCTGAGTTCTCGACTTCATTTGCAATGTAAGTTTATCTTTTTTCTCATGTATAAATATATCTCTTATTGCTTGTTCCTACTTGGATTTTTTTTTTGTTCGATCTGTAAAATATAGTGATTAATTGACTGCCTTCGAATACCATGTCTATATTTCACTTAATTATCTTTAAATAATTATTTTAGGGCGGACGAGGAACCTGTTGATCAGAAAAAATATTTTGACGATGGTTGCAAGCCTAAATGTGTGAAACAGCTTCGTTCATATGAGGTTGGTAATAAACCAGTTGTCTATGAATTAGAAGCAAGATTTTCTGAATGTTCTTACCGTTCTTTCAATTATATGACTTTGATAATTGCTGATATAAGTATATGCTATTGGGGTGGTTTTTACTAGTTATTGTATGTTTGTTAGAGGAGCACTTAGCATTTTTAGTCACTTTTTCGAAGAAGTGCTACCCCAATTTTTAGTTTGGAGACTAAAGTCATATTTTCTTTGATGCTGACGGACTGGTCATCCTAATATTTAAAGCAATAATAAGCTTATTGAGGATATATGTGAATTTTTTTGTAATGCAAGTTGTTTTCTTCTTTTGAACCAGACCTAACTGTCTATTTCACTAAAATCCAATATTAAAGTAAAATCTGACAACATAAATTCCTTGATAAAAATGCTAGGCCTCACATGCATATATATTTACTCTCAAAGTGGTATGCTAGTGTTTGACTAAACTGGTCATTTACTTATCTTTTCTTGTTAATCCTTAAATTTTATATTTAGACATGGTGTCCTCTTGAGAAATTCTGTTTCTTGTCTTAAATAATTGTTAATTCTTGTTTGGAACATTGCCTGTTATGATGAATAATTGTGCAGCAACTTATAAATTACTGCTTTCCGTCAGGCATGTGTTAAGAGAATCCAAGGTGATGAAAGTGGTAACAAGCATTGCACTGGTCAATATTTTGACTATTGGTCTTGTGTTGATAAATGTGTAAGTAGCTTTATTTGCTTAGAGCCTCAGTTTGGCTAATGTTGTTATGTAACTTGTCCTGATATCAATTTTGTGGAATGTAGGTTGCACCATCGCTATTCACAAAACTGAAATAACCAGGGCCAGAGTTGTACAACGGTAGCATCATGTCATGCTGTTGAATGATTGTTTCAGATAATTTGGTTCCATAAACTTGACAAGTGTTAAAATTTTTGTTATTTTGGAAACATTTAAATAAATTTGGATCCTGGGATACATCCCTCTTGGGAATAGGATCACAAGTGTTGTGACAAGTTTGAGTGCAAAAATATTGACTATAAATTGTGTTGATGTGCACAAAAAATTGAGTTTTAGAAAATGTGTATTTCTATTTTTCAACACCCTCGAATCAGAGACGTAAAAGCTGGAGAATAATGTGAAGAAGATAGATGAATCACTGAATTGTTGAACAGGGGCTGAGCCCTTTCTCCAATGGCACCTCTTATGCGCACTTTAGGCTTGAATCTACTGCAAGTGTTGCACCATCAGCTTTACTGTCTTCTAGTAATCTTAGCATTCCAACCAAAATTTCATCTTTTTTGAACCCTAGGTTGACACCGCATTGGGTCTTATGGCAGGACCATTAACCTGTATCAACAAGGATCGTCATCAAGGCTGGAGTCGCTCCGGGTGACATTCATGTGCTGAACAGTGTTTTAATTCTAGTTTGAACAAATTATAATTCCTTATTATTATACTCATCAATAATAAGACATAGATGTAATATTTCTTATTAATGCCAAAATAATATAATAAACACGACACCTTATTGGTTAAACGTGATCAATGCCACACATTTAAACAGCTGCTAGTTTTGTTCAACAGGAATAGAAACGAGATTCGCAATGGCAGCAAGATTTACAGTTTTTTAGATTTGAGAAGTGAAGGAAAACAAAAATACAATGCAGGCCAGAAGCGTCCTCTCGACCTGTTAAAATTGAAAAGTAAAAAAAAAAAAAAAAAAAAAGGAAACAATAATTCTAAGCGTATGTACGTAAAGGAGCGCAAGTATGCATGATCCTGAACTAATCTTTTACGTGCTCTAAATGAGATCTGTTGGTCAAATTCAAAAGCATCAAGTTCTGAGGACTTACTGCCTGGAATTTCCCACAAATCGCAGCATGGACATTTCCAGCAATAACACGTAGTTCTCTGATATTCTCTTGTGTGTCATAGAAACCCATTTCTTGGAGTTGTGATAATTGTGTGGCATACAATTCTTCCACATGGAGCTTACCATCAGACCAGCAGTATCAGGTGCTCCTGAAACTGCAACTAAACAAAAAATAAGGGTAAAAACATGAAAGATAGAGGAAGGTCCTAAAGCAAGTTCGAGAGAGCCATTGATTGTTCGAGCAACTACTCTTCATGCCCTTTGTAGAGAAAGTTCAAAACTACAAATTGTACTCATTTTTATCATGTACCTGTAGTAACACCACCCTGGTCTGGAGCCCTGTAAGAAAGCCTAATGGTGAACAAAAAAACAATGAATCATAAAGCCATTTTAATAGAAAGATACAATCGCTTACTGGGTTGATTGCTGTTGGTTGAGCTGAAACACAAGTAACTGCTGTAAAAGCTAGCAATTGCTGCAAGAAATAAATAAATAAAAAAAAAAGGAAAAAGAGAGTTGACTTCACCCTTGAACATATCAAACAATCTGATATTGTATCCACTGAGAAGTAGCCTTAACATGCCTATAACACCATAATAGCTGAGGATGAGCTTATACAGAATAAAAGACAGATCCCATACCATAAATCATCTAAGCATTTAGCATTTATTAGGAGAGAATTCAGAGATGCATACTGCATCAAATTTACCTGCATTGAAAATCACAGTTTTGCATATATAACCAATCATAAAATGTTTAACTGAGCTTCATATTACAAATAAATTGGTTCTTTTTTCTTTTCAAAACATGTAGACTTTTTACACTGCAATGTGAGTGTCAAAATATATATTCATAACAAGAAAAGAAACAGCCATTATACGTTGAAAACTTGTGGGCAATGATTTCATTTATGCCCTTGAGCATGTCAATTGTCAACCAAGCTTGGTACTGGAGAAGTCTCTTTGTATCTCTCACACCAGCATGTCTTATTTTCATTGATTTAGCCACCCACAAATTAATATTTCATCTCGACTTTAACCTTTCTATGGCCCCTAATCAGATATCTACTGCTCTGATCACCACTGCTGATTTCTCCTACACTTTCCGCGCTGCTATATCCTGATATTCTATCCCGTTTCTTTCTCCTTGCAATCCCACTATCGCTCATGCTCCCTTCTAAGAGTGGATCATCGATATCATGAGTTACCCTCTGTGCAGCTGTTGGAATACAACTATCATCCCTTGTCTTCCTTTTGTGTCTGCGACGCCTCTTTATGTTTTCAGAGATCTTATGTAGTTTCTTGTTGAACTTCGTGATCCCCTTCTCAACAGGCACAACTGCTTGGTTTACTGTAAATTTTACATCATTTACGATCTGCACCAGGAAAGGTAGATTCATTCAACAATACTAATGTCACCATACTAAAGAAAAAGTAAAAGAATGTGGTCTTAAAAAGATTTATCTGCATACAATAAAAAAGGCCCCCAACAAAAATAGTGGAAGAATGTGCATCATTGATTGCACTTTTCAGTTTTTATCGGTAGATGGCGGATGTTAATTAGCAACTTAATCAATTCTACCCACTTGAACTCCTGAAGAGATGCTATCATGGAGGACCAACAACAAAGATTATCAGTATAATCTGAAGACTTACATATTCACCACCACCAATAAATACGTCTTTCACACTTTCTTTGATGGTCATTCCACTTCGGGCCTTCATTTCAGGATCCAGAGGGCAATCAACCGATGCATAGTCTCCAAGGATTGGAACACTTTCAGGAATGGGATCTCCCATTAACTCATAAGGTGTGGAAGGGAAAACATATAGGTGAACTATAGAAGCAAGGCCCATCTGTACTGGAGGAATATCACAACATTCCAAACTTTCATATTAGTAAAAGACCGATTTTTCGGTCAATATTCCAGTTTACATAGACATAGATAAATAGGAGTTCTACCAAGAAGAAATTTGTTGGTGATTGAAGACAACTACCTCTATACAAATGATGAAGTTTTGGACACTTGACTTAAACTGCAAGCCTTCAGCAATTGGACTTCTGAACAGACCAAGAGCATAAAAAAGGGCAATTGCCACACCTTGCCACCAAGTTAAAAATACTATAGATTTAAATGTCAAAAACTTGGCCAACGGATTTATGCGTGCCAGTTCATCCTTTGTGACAGCATAAAATTGAATTAAACAGTATAAAGCCCATGATTGACTGAAATTGAGAATCACTGCCATATAAGGATACCTGAAAATCAGGAAACGGTGCCAAGATAATGAAAATTTTCTTAAGAGGGCCCATTTGCAAAAATCCGTTTTCAGTATTTAATGTTCACTTTAAATGAAACAACGAAGTCCCTGAATATTTTCAACAAACACTTGTGCTGGCAAGTAAAACAACAACATATATTCTGATTTTAGGAGGTTTGTTACTTAGCAGGTGAAGCACTAAAGGAGGCATCAATATGAATCACAATCATTGAAGATTACTTTTTCTATATAACTCACACAATCCTTGCTATTATAAGCAACATTAAGATCATCTTACCCACATCCCCATTTGAATTCTCCTTCACAATATACACCAAAAGCTTCAAGAAATACTGCTAAAAGAGCAGTTAATGACTTGATTATCATCTGCCACCAAAGCATAAAACTTTGTTAAAACTGGGAACAATAATGGAAACAAAAGTAATACTTCATTTTTTTTAAGCTAAAAAAAACTTACATATTGGACAATGGCGAACTTGACAACTTGGTAAAACCATTGACCAAGTTTCCAGGGTCTAAGGATATAATTCATAGGAAAAGGGTGCTTAATAGTCCCCTTTTCATAATCAAGTTCCAATAGTGGAGTTTTAGAACTTGCATGCCCTAATCTTTTCATGAATTCAATAGTCCTATCTTCACCACCTTAAAAGCAGAATTGCATTAAAGAACAGAAATTTTCTCAACATTAGCCATAAAAATAAACAGTTGGTTTACTCTGAAAAATGAAGACCGTTAAAAATGCAAGGGAGAAGAAAATTGCCAAATCAATAATTTAACAAATAGCCTATGTTTTCAAACCTCAAAAACTAGTGTTGCACTTTGACATTTATGCTATCTGGACCTTTGAAAGTCCATAAGCCAAAAATGCATGCTATGCAAAGGTGTTAATTTTCTAAATATTTTGATAGAAATTATCATTAGAATTTTAGGTCTGTAATATCAAATGCATAAAACTAGCGCATATACTCAGTTTGACAGAACTTTTCAGCACCCCTTAAAGGAAATATATGATGTGTGAAATACCTTTTTCCTTAGTGTGTGTGCATGTCTGTGTGGTTTATTTCATATGGATGTCATGTCATCAATAGCTCCATGCATGACATTCTTAGCCCCAAATAACTTTACAATAAAACTACGAGTTGGTAGGCAATTGGAAATAGCCTACAACCCCCATGAAGAATGTGGACTGTTGAGCCTTTAGATTTTCTCAACAGTGCTAAAGGTAAGGCCTGCAAATAATTACATCCTGGACCTTGCTTGAGTAAAATCAACAAAGTAGAGCATATTCTCCTTTAGAATATAACTAGAATGAATCCGGGGCATTGTATATTAGACATCAGAAGAATTTATATAAAAACAAATGAGATGGCACTCCAGAAACACTAAACCGGAATTACAAAATAAAATTTTTAGTTGAACTTTAAGGCTCTAGAAATAGACATACCCAAGCAAGCAACAAGGTATCTTTCAAAGCAATACATGGCAAATGATTCGTAGCAATCTCGTAGTATCGAAAAATCAACACTAATTGATGGATCCACCAACGATACAAACTGTTAAAAGTAATTGGGTAAGCAAGATAGAAGATAACATACCATTGAATCAGATACCTGTTGCCAAAATATCATGTTGAAGTACTCTGCCAAAGCTATACCTTAAAAGTTTCGCATACTAAAGACATACCAAACTCAAAATTTTAACCTAAGCTGAATATAAGTCAAACTTCATCCAAACACACCACTTGAAATTAAGTGAAAAACCCACATAAAACACCTTCAATGCAAGCCAGTTAGCAATACCACAGCACACAATTAAAGATTTGTGCAAATGATTTTACACAATTTCTTAAGGCATGTTCAGTAATCTCAAACACCAACTTTTTGCTTCAAATTTTCAAAAGTCAAGCATGATATTTAAAATTCAGGAATCTAGGAACTGAAATTTCCTACAGAAAGCATCTTCAACAAAAAGGTAAAATATTTATGCTAGTGATTTCACAGTTGTACATTCCATAATCGCCAAAAGACCAAATTCCACCCAACAGGACAGAACTTTGAGCAATAATAGACAAAAACTTCGAGCATTGTTACAAGAAATTTATCTGAGCTCCAGGCATGGTAATGATTTTAATCTTAGAGTATCAAAAAACAATTATTTTGATCAAACACGTTAAAAAATGGTGCAAGACAGTAGGATTTGCACGATTTGAACCACATGAAAACAACTGGCAAAAGTTTTCGGATTGAAAACTCCCTATGAACTGAAAAAACAAGTAAACAAAAAACCCGATCAAAGAACTCACCGATTCTACAGCATACAAAGGAACCATAAGAATGACTCCGATCAAAAACTTTTGCTCCTGCCGGTCCAAAAGCTCAAGCAAAGTCAGAAAATAGTACAGATTATGGGGAAAGAGCCTACAATGTCTAAAAAGAAAACCTTACCTCAGGATTCTTGTAAGAATAGAGATGTTCGAGGACAAGATACATTGAAAGCGAAAGCGTGACGACTACAAATACTCCAGCTATCAAAGTCGCCCAAATAGGTGGCGAATAGCCCAATAGATAATCTGTAATCTTCATCAGCGATTAGCGACTACACTTTTGGCGGTAAATCGGTATAACTGAATTCCCACTTTCCGGGAAAAAGAAGTTAAAAGTCAACTGATGATCATCGTTAATCCATGATTCAAAATCAGAAAGAATTTTAATTGAACATAAACAAAAAAAAAAAGAATTGGAATCCCTAGGAAAAGATATGGAGGCAAAAGCCAAAGCCACAGAAGGAGACTCGAGTGGAACATGAAACTGAGGCATGCACGGACGCTGCACGTGGATCCGTTTTATCTGTTATCCCTTAGATTATTACTATAATACCCTTTTTAGAGTTTTATTAAATACAGCCCCTGTTCTAACCCAACCCATTATGCATTTTTAACCTGCTTAGATTTAGGTTCTCTTCAATGTTGTAACAATAACGATATGGTAATACCATTGAATTGTTTTTTTTTTTTGAATTAATGCACTTTTAAGCAAGTGAATTAGAAATGTAAAGAGCATAAAATTTAAATTTGTTTCTAATGGATCTTAAATTTATTTATTAATTTATTGGTAGTTTAATTTATTAATATGAGAATAAAATTATCGTAAATTGTGACCTATTCTATTGGATATTCATATATTTTTAGATATATTTTTAGAAATAACGTGAATTTGAATCATAATTATATTAAAAAAATTTTGATGAATAGATAAGAGAACATTGACACGGAAAAGTCTTCATCAAAATCAAGGTGTGGTTAATTAATTCAGTCCAAATTATCATTAAAACACTGATAAAATGTGAACGAGGTTCACATGTTTAATTCAAATAGAAAAGATGATGAAATGGGCTGGCAGGTTGGTTTGTCGGGAGCAATACAATATAGATCCAGATTAACTCAATTTTGGCAGCTTTCACCCGTTGCAAAATCTTTGGTAGTTAAGCCAAAATAGTACAATTTAATCTGCACGTTCAAATCATAATCCTATAATACTAACAAGTTTTGTCTTTTATTGCAGAACAAGACAAGCCATTCGTGCACATAATTTCATGTCCAATCTTTTTAACTTCAAAATAAATGTGTCGTGAGTTGTAAGGAGACACTGCATCTACAATGCAGATATTGCATTTAAACCCCAAATCCAGAAAATTTATTCGATGTTTTATGAGAAATGAAGATTCCTCATACCTCACCTGATATATATAATATCCATATGGCAAAGACAGCCATTACAGCTTTGAACCCAATAATGGCTACTTCACATGCTCGGTCTATCAGCTTGCCTTCTCGATCAAACCCCAAAATTCTTCAAATACAAGAGCTTCTTTTCAGGTTAAAGCCTGTTGAAATTGTCTCTCTGTCAATGTCCGAAATGAGCAACAAACTCGGTGGTGTTCGAGATCTGCTCGAAATTTTCAACGAGTTATTGTTATTGTCACAGACACAACAAGCTTTACTCCGAGGATGTAATGAAAAATGGGCTGATGACTTGCTTGACGCATTTTTTTTGCTACTGGACGTATGCGGCATTGCTAAGGATGTGTTTTTGCAATCCAAAGAACACATTCGAGGACTCCGATCGATGTTTCGAAGAAGAAAAGCCGACGAATTCGACCTCACAAAGGAGATCAGTCACTACTTGGCTTCCAGGAAGAAATCAAACAAGTTGATTCATAAAGTCTCAAAAGATTTAAACACTAAACGTAGCTGTTCCACCTCGTACAACAAAGCCGGCAACGACAACACCATGGCCACGGCAGACATGTCGAGACAGATCCAACATGTCGTTCTCACAACACTCAAATCTCTGCTATTGTACATAACAGGATTCAAGACACAGACAAAGGTTGGCAGGTGGAGTTTGGTTTCTAATCTGATACGGTCGAAACATGTGGATCGAAACGAATTCGAGAAAGTGGATGATGCATTGAACGTGTTGCTAGATCATAAAGCAGAGAAACATAGTAACCAGAATCTACAAACCGAATTGGGAAAACTGGAGTTGAGCTTTGAAGATGTTGAACAACAACTGGAACGCTTGCACAGAGATTTGATTAAAACCAGAGTCACCCTTCTTAATATCCTTAGTCATTAGATCAAACAATGCCCTCAAAATCAAATCCTTGTATATGAATGAATGTACAAATTTTCCTTGATATAGAATTTTTTGAAGATTTTGATGTTGTTTAGGAATCTGATTTCTTCATTTTTTCTTTCTCGGGCTGTAATTTTAGAACCAAAGCAACCTGTTTTCAGATTGAAATTTCAGTCATAAAAATGGTAAAAACTACTGCGAATTAATTCTTTTCAATTTCAAAAGCAACTGTACATAAGTTTGATTGATATAATAACAACTTTAGTCCTTGAAGTTTTATATTCTATGTAAACGTTGAATGTGTAATTGGTACAGGTTAAATTTGTTAAATTAAGACTAAATTGATAAAAATGTGTAAATATTATGGGTAAATTTATTAAATCAATACCAAATTGATAGAATATATAAATTATTAGGGCTGAATTTATTATTACACCGATAAAAAAATGTATAATCTATGAAAAATATTAACATTAATTAATTGCCTTTAATTACTCACTTTCAACATTGACAATGATTAAATTACTCGGTTACAAACCAAATACAAAAAGTTAATAAATGAGTTAAAACAAAATAAAAACAAAATTGTAATAAATTAGCTTTGCTTAACTCATACATCGAGACATAAAATTGCATTATTATAAACTCGGTTAATTCATGCAATTATGTTTTTAAGAAGTGGACACCCAACAAGTTTAAGATTTGAATTTAATAACGTATGGGACTCAATTGAGAAAAATGCGTGGCCGCAGGAGGAGACAGCCCAAGCTGGCTTGCATTGTTCTCAGTCAAGAAAACTCGTGCAGTTGCAGAAACAAATCTCAAGAAAAATTATCAGCGATGGCCAACACCCACAGATTTTGAGATTTTGGATCAAAGCAGACAAATCCCATACCACTAACATGAAAGATTCAGTATTTTGTATAAAAATCAAACACGTTTTACAGTGTTAAGGAGCTGCATTTTGGTTAGGGGACACGTTTCTATACCATAGAAAGATGTTGGAAACCCAAACATGGCAGATCTTTGCCTCCCTCCTGCACAACAAATTAAGAAACATAGAGAAAATGAGTGTTCCCTTCACACAACCACCTTTGTGGCATATTGTAGGCCTTTTTCTGTATCTTCAACATATATGCAAGGCCTTGAAAGAATCCGAAACAAATGGAAACCATATTTAACATCTCTCCTTTCAACAATGGTTTTTTTTTTTTTAATCAAAGCTTGGATCACTGCTCTCAAGTACTGACATGAATAAAAGGGTATATACACATTTTGATACCTAAACTTGACCTCAATGTTCAAATTGATACCTAAGGCTTTTTTTTGTCAAATTAAGTATCTAAACTTGTTTTTTTTTTCAAAATAGTACTTGAACTTGGTTCCATAGTTGAAATTGGTCAAGTAAGTCATTTATCGTAGCTACTAATTCAGACTAAAAAGCTAAGTTCAAATACCTATTTGAAGTTCAATTACCTAATTAGGCCAAGATAAACTTTAGGTACCAAATTGAACCTTAAAATTAAGTTTCAGGTATCAAAATGTATATTTATCTTAAATAAAAATTTCATGGCCTTTTTTCCCACAAATTTCCTTTCTTTTCTTACTTTTGGGGATAGATTTTAATAATCTTCACAGAGAATTTTTGGTGCTTATTTTTGCATTCATAGGCTTATTTTTGCATGTTGACTGTCTTAGCATCATTATCCATGGTATAAGAGTGAATATATTTGAGAGGTCCCTTTATTATAGGGTTTGATTAAATTAGTCCTTTTATTATTAAATAAATTAATATAATCTTTATACTATTAAATAATAATAAGGTTAAATTTGAATAGATTTAATATTTATTGTTTAAACAATATTATTTATTGTGTAAACAATAATATTTTTAAAGTTTTTATGATTTTGTAAATGAAATATTTTGTTCAGAATTGAACTACAATTGAAAAAAAAATTAAAGACATTTTTAATAAATTAAATGTCAACTCAGTTACAATTTGAACTTATTTGATTTTTTTTAATAGTATAGGAACTAAATTGATCTATTTAATGATTGAAGGACTAATTTAATTTAGTTACTATAATAGAGAGATCTCCTAAGTACTTTAACTTGAGTATAAATTTTCATGATGAGAGATTTATGAAAAAAAAGAAAAAAGAAAAAAAGAAGAAATGGAACCTCATTGACAAAACTTGAGTAAGAGTAATACAAGCTTATGTACAACATTAGATTTAAAAGTTGAGGATATTAGCAACGTAGGGTGTAAGATTTTGGAACCAAGGGCTATTTAACTGAGCCCAAAACTGATCTTGGGTCCAATCAGTCAACATTTTGGGTATTTGAAGTTGTCCCATATTTTCATTGCCTAATGGTAATTGCAAAGATGCTGAAGAAATTTTCTTCTGTTCCTTTGCTATTCCATCTGATCTTTTCTCTTTCACCATTGCTTCCTCTTCTTCTTCTTTCTTGAAGACCACCAAATCTTGTTTTGGTGTGCAGAAAGAGATGGTGTCCATGGATGAGAATGAAGATGATGAAGGAAGAGATGTGTTCTTCAACTCTTCCTCCATTGCTGCCCTTTGCTCCAACACTTTCAAGGATGTTGCTTTCCTATATATTTTGCACATCACTATGTCCTGTAAACACCAACCATGCAGATATAAATCAGACCATGAAAATAGAAAATTTAACTAGGTGTTTCATTTTAGTCAGCTAATTTTAATAAATTTTCATTTTGTTAATTGGGTGAAGGGTGGGTGATTTTTCTAACTTGAAGAAAGTGTGCATATATACCTTGGGCAAAGTAGCATCAGGGAGACGATACTCATTCATAACCCAATCAGTCTTACATCCTCGTTGAGCTCTCCCTTTATAGAAAACAAGTGTCCTTTTGAATCCAATCATCTTTTTCTGATCCGATAAGCTCACAATTTTCCGATCAGAACCGGTGGCTTTCCAGAACCCATTTTTAGTAGTCCTGTTAGGCCTCCCTCCTTTCCCATGTTTCCTGTCTATTGGCACAAAAAAATACCATTCTCTCTCTCCAATCTTTGACAACCCTATCAAAACATTATCAATCAACAACACATATAAATAATCATTATCAATCCAGCAAATGAAAAATCATATATATATACCAGGCAGGTCCCAAGGATCATGGTGATAGATGTTGAGAAATCCAATTACATCAGAACTCAACATCTTGCCATAAACGATGTTTCTGAGGTAAAATTCTAGCAATTCTTCCTCCGTTGGGTGGAATCTAAAGCCAGGAAGTTCAATCTCTGGGTTTGATTGGTAGCTCATTGTGGTTAGCTTTAGTGTCACTAAACACTTGTCTTGCTTACTTTCAGCTTGAATCAAAGCTATATTTATATGTGCATGCAAAATACTGAGCCTTGGGAGATTGATATTTTGTAAGGATGGTAGATAAGCATTGCTGGGTTTATAAATGTTTGGACAGTGACCACTTTAAAGACCAAGTCATCAACAAAAGCAAGTCCTTGATCTTGTGTTTGAAAATAATTTGCAAGAAAAGGAGTATGGTCTTTCAATGGAACCCACACGCTTTTAGATAACTGACCAATGACTGTTTGAGTATACACCCACTTCATTTTCTGGCTTCTTGCTTCAGCTAAGCTTCACTTACTTTTTATTTTTGGTTAACTACTGCTAGTAGTCCCTCTACTTTACAAAAGTTGTAGATTTAATCCTGTTATTTTCAAATTTTAAAATTTCAGTCCTCACCAAGCAATAGCAAACAATAGCAGTTAAATTCATTAAGTAAAATCTGATGCACCATATAGATATTTTCATATGTGTGATTACTCACTAAAATTTCTATTAATGGATTAATGACAGGCATTTATGTCCATACTGAAATTTTAAATTTTGAAAAAGTATAGGAATTTAGAATGATCTAATTAGAAAATATAGACACAAGACTAGTAATTGGATTTAACCAAATGAATTTAACTGTTATGGTTTGGATGAGACTAAAATTTCAAATTTTAAAAAATGAAAAAATTAAATTCAAAAAATATAAAAACTAAAAATGATCAAATAAAAATTTAAAGATTAAATTAGTATTTTTTTTGACATTATTTACTTGGAAATTCAAGAGCGGTAGGGGTTTTTCTTTTCCAAGTAAATTTGTGCCACATAATTTGATTTTTAAAACAAATGAGCTAAGATTGATGCAGATGCAAGCCAGAATCTTGAATTGGTCATAATAACTAAATTCTCTGGAAAGTTGTATGTATGTTCCAGGATATTATTTTCTAAATGATAACAACTTTCAGGAAACTGGCAAAGACTTGACTTCTGTTTTTCTTTTCATTTGTTTTCTAATATCTTTTGGCAAAGACTTGACTTATAACCCATTTTTACTGTTGAAAATATGTTCTTTTATAATTAAACTTAATGAAAAAAAATTTGTCTTTATAGATCGGTTTAATTAGGAAGAAATAAAGAAATTTCGTGGTTTTGAAGAATGCTTTCAACTTGAAAGATGAGTTGTTTATGGCTGAATTGATCGGGTCAAAGCCTAGGATTGCATTTTATCTTTTATATTAAAAAAAAAGTATACATTAGATAACAAAAACAATCTAATTTTAGAAATTCTATTCATTTTTATCTAATATATAAGGTTTAATTTATTTATTTTTTAGTAGAAAAGACAAAATGCTATATAACTCTTAATATATCCATAACACTTTTATTCTAATACAACTTATGAATTTATTTCTCTCTTTAAAATATTAATGAAAATTAAAAAAAAAATCTCTGTCCTCCCCCCTCTCTATTATACTTAAATATAAAAAAAAAATTAAGGACCTCATGAAAGGGGTTTGATTTTAATGAATTGTAATATAGGTGTATTTGCTCTATTAGTTCTAGCACTCTTTTAATCTTTTTTTTTAAGATTTAATTACTTTAGTATTTGAATTTAATAATTTAAGTTTAATGTTATCAATGGAATTTCATTAAATTAGATTATAAAGTAATTAAAAAAGGATTTACAAGATCATATTAACATTTTTATTTTATCTTCTACATGTGTAACGTTGACCATTTGTACAATTTGTTTTTTTAATTGCAATATAATCTAGTTTAATGAAATATTTCAATTATGTTACTAATTGAACTTTTAAGGACTAAATTCTTGGAATAAACACTAATGCTAAAACTTAAAGAAAACTATTAAAAATGCATAATAATACATTTTAAAAATATAAAAATATAAACATGAGACACATGACAATAAATATCTCAAACTTGCGAAATTAAATATTCTGGGTTGTGTTTCACTAGTAATACGAAATCAAAGAGGTGGTTCATGTTGATGAGCAGCAGCTGGCGGCCACCACACCACCGTTATGCCTTTGCTTAGGGAAGGACCGAAGCAGCACAAAAGCAGACAAAAACTGAGAACAAAAAAACAAAAGTAAAAGCCGGACGGCAACAGTTGTCAGATTCTCCGGCCCCATGACCTGAACCTGATGATAACATGCTTCTTCTAGGCAACCAATGCCCGTATACCTTTGTACTATATTGTTCCTTGCTATAGGAGTAGGACCAGACAGCCATGAAATGATGGTATTATACTTGGTTAAATTTACAACTAATTCTCATTTTTAAGTTACAATTTTTTTAACCATTTATTCAGAACTCAAAAATCATCAAATAAATGAGTTCCAAGGGATGAATGACTGATTTCTTGAAGCTGTTCATTGAAATGCATGTACACGGTTGAAACAATCACATCATGAAGCTTTCCATTTATGTTCAAGCAAAAGTCCCCCCAATCCCCAAAGGCTAACAAAACTCTTATTAATATCATATAATGCAAATAACATATCAATATCACGGGAAAATGGCTAGTGATTTCGCCTCACCACTTGAACTAGTCAAAGACTAGCTTAGCAATTATATCATAATCAGCGTTTATAGTTCAAAAATACCACTGTTCCTGCAAATGAGCTGGAGAATGTAGCAATGGTAGTATTGTAGTCTGAAATTCAGATCCCAACCCAACTAAAAACAAAATATGTAAAACTTTCATCAAAAGTAATGCAAGCCTACCTATTCTTTCTACATATATGATATTTTACATCATCATAGATAACCAAAATACAATTTAAATGCCCAAGTAAATGAGCTTTACCTCTTTTAATACCAAAACAAGACCACTTCTGTCAACTTTCTTTATCTCGTCATTAATCAAACCTTACCATATTGTTAATGGCATGGTTGGTATATATATATATATATGACCCAACAATCAAAGTAAAAAGCTAAGACTAAGAGCCTAAAACACTACCCTCTCTTTTTTTGCTTCTTTTCTATGTTATTCCATTTTCATGTCTCTCCCTTATAGAGTGATCTCAGTCTGTAAAGTAGTAGTAGTAGCAGTGAAAGCCAGCTGTTGCTGCTTCTCAGCTTCCCAACTTGCTTTAGCAATGACACCATCATGCACAGGCACGTACTCCTAATCAAAAATAAAAAACACTGTCATCTTTTTACAAACAAAACAAGACACAATAAAACATGCCACCAATGTAGTAAAGATTGCTTTTTTAAACCTCCATATTGTCTATTTCTATATATGAATAACTCACCTCAAGCTTTTGAACCAGTTCTTTAGAATTTGGTGCAGAGACAAAGATATGGCGTTGGGAAGGTTTGATAAAGCCATCATCCACGGCTTTGTCGATGAAAGTAAGTAAATAGTTATAATAGCCATCAACATTAAGCAAACCTACCTGTTGGAAACCCAAAAAAGGTTTAACTTTTTAAAGACATAAGCTTGAAAAGTATGTTCCTTTTAAAAAAAATAAAAAGCAAAGTTTTTCTTACGGGTTTGTCATGGATTCCCAACTGAGCCCAAGTTATGACTTCTAATAACTCTTCTAAAGTTCCATAGCCACCTGAAATGAAACAAGAAAGCAAAACTAGCACTATGTGGGCATGTTTTGGGACAGAAATTACTTGTAATAATATTTAAGAGTGAAATGGGGGACCTGGTAGGGCAATGAAACAATCAGAGTGATTGGCCATTTCTGCCTTTCTTTGGTGCATGTCAGCTACTGCCCTTACTTCCCCAATAGTTTCACCACTTATCTACGGCTCCACAACCCAATGAGACATTCTCAAAACATCATTGGAAAGCTAAAGATTAAATATTTAAAAAGAATGGTTAAAAAATGGAAACAAAAGCATCTGATTTGCACCTCTTTACTCATTAGAGTTCTAGGAATGATCCTGTTAACAACAAACATAAAAAAATTTGATGGTCCATACATTGAAATCACATAACACCCAGAAAATGAAAAACATTAAATGAGCACTAGAGTGGTGAGTGTACCCAAGAACATTGCCTCCACCATGGTGAACAGCTTGTGAAACCAAACCCATTAACCCAGTACTCCCTCCTCCATAAACAAGGTCCAATTTTCTTGCCACCTTTCAAAAACAACCCAAAACCCCATTAAACTAACATTAACAAAACAAGTAAAGAACAACAACAGAGTGATCAAAAGAGAAAAGGGTTATGCTTTAGTGTTTTGAGTGTATACCAACTCTTGGGCTAATTCAACTGCAGCATCTCTGTAACATTTCCTCTTGCCAGTACTGCTCCCACAAAACACACATACCCTCTTGAATCTTGATTTCAAAACTTCCCCTTTCATGTCCAAATCTCCACAGATATTTCCCTCGTTTGCTTACTCTTATACCAAAAGTGGGCTTTAGAGAGAGGAAAAAAGGGACAAGCAAGCTCCTTTACTTCACTTTGGACAAAGTAAGAATGAAACAGGCTACGGGCCTCTATTTTATAAGCAAAGAAAATTGACTCTTCTTCTCAAAAATCATATTTAAAAATATAAATATATATTAATTTAACGTACCATATTTTACAATTTATTCCCATGCAAAAAAAAATGAAAAAGAAAACCCATATTAATAACTAAAAATAATGGACTAATAGATATCATACAAGAAACATGAAGTTTTGGAACAATATGTATCATCCTTAATATCATACATATTAACTCAGAAGATTCATTTTCCATTTTCAATCATAAAATTCAAGAACCAATGTTTAGGGAATAGGCATGAGGTTATAACCTATTTGATGATTGGTTTTCTGATTATTCTGATAAGTTCATCATAAAGCATTCACCAAAGAAGAGGTGTTAGCTATATTTGCTGTGCTTTTGCAGCTATGGGTTCCTTTTGTTCTCATTACAAAAGAGCCAAAAAGCCGATCTTGCTGCTAAAACAGCATTTATTTGTTTGTTTTCCACTGACTAAAGCAAAATGCATATTGCTGTTTCAGGTTAAAAGTTTGAGAGCTTCAGGTATTCCCTTCAAAGCTGTATTATCAAAAGCAGCTTCCATTACCCAAATAATGCAAATGGCAGCTTGCAATATGAAAAATCCTTCTTGTCACAGAAATGAAACCCCAATGCAAAAAGGAAAAAAAGAAAAAAGCATAAATTATGTTCATTTGTGCATTAAATAGGGTGGTGAGTGTTACATCATATCCTTAATCATCATAATGATTTACTACACAACTTTTTATATTGCATAAACTGGAAGGGAAGGTCTCTTTGCTCTCTTATCAATTGTTGGGTTTTTACAGGCGGTTAATAAAGTTCACTTCTACCTTGTGTTTTAATGGCCATTAAAGTAATGGCAAATCAAAGACCCATTTCATTATGTTCATTTGTCAGCTGAAGGTAGAAAATTGCAGCAAGGTCATTGCTGTTGTTGAACCTTCCATTGCATTAGCCATTAGCTCTTTAGCCCTGTTTCCTTTCTCTTCTCATCTACTACTTACTATTTGATGCTCGTCACATTTTCCTGCAACCTTAATGACATTATATTGAATGTAATTTTCTTTTTCCCTCTTCTTCCTGTTAGAACAACAAAATTTTTAATTGTTAATGTCAAAGGAAGGTTTTTTCTATGTCTCAAGGACTTGCTTACAATATTATTCATGTCATATTTCGATATCCTTATGAAATGAGCAAAGGCTTAATTAGTAATTATAGTGTTGTAGTAGGTTCTTTAATGCAATAAAATTTCAATTTACCGGTAGGTAGTTGTTTACTAATTAGTCTTCTAAAACCTTTATTATTACACTTTCAAGCCCCTGTAAAATCTGTTTAGCTAAAGCTAATGAATGTAATGGTGTGACTCAAACCTTTGTCATCTTCCACATTAGGATCTAACAAAAGCTTGGCTTTACATACCCTGCCGCCAAAGAAAGCCTTGCCGTCAGCCGCTGTCCTCCATGGGTCTCTTGGCTGGCTATAAAATCCATGAAGAGGCCGCATCACCGTCTTTCCATTCTATCAAATATTCCATGCCTTCCCCGCCCGGCAGAGCTCTGCTGCCGATGCTTTTGCTGACTTCATTGCTAATGCTTGCCTCTACTGTGTTCCCTGCTTCTTGGGTTCCAAGTGATCGTGGTTGTGGTAAGAAGAATGGAGACGAGTTGCTTTCATTGGCACTGGCTGGCTCCATGTTGTCCCCGAAATTTATTAGTGTCAATTACACTTAAGGTCACCAAACTCTTACTGAATCTACATTTTGGTTACGAAATTTATTAAAACTCAGTAACCCAACTTTTTATAATAAAAAAAACTTAACATCTCAATTATTTAAATAAAAATTTATGAATAGTTTATGTTGCGCGGAAGCGTGTGAAAGAGTAAAATTATTGTACTGAAAAATCACACTAAGTTCAATTCCCAGGAAAGAGAGGTGGATCACGAGGATCGCTTACATACCAGATCTTTCCTAGCCAGAATATCCCTCTATCGTAATTTAATAGCACAATAAATCACTACAATGACACTTGCAAAATATGCAGAACAAAATAAAGAACACTAGAATTTTAACGAGGTTCAGCAAATTTTGCCTACGTCCTCGGGCACTACCAAATATATTTCACTCCAAAAATACAAGTGAAAGTTTACAATAGGGAGAGAGAACAATTGCCTTAAGTAGAGAATGGCAAGTGTGGGATGAAGAAAGTAAGAAATGGTTAGGCCTATTTATAGTTGAGGTTTAAGGATCAACTTGCAATGTCTCTATACAATTAGGGACCAAAATTGCAATTATCCCATGCCAACTAATCTTACTTTCTACTTTCGGTGCCTTTCGGTGCCAACTTTCTGCCACTATTCATCTTTGAAAAGTCAAAGATTGTAGGTATCCAATAATCTCCACCTTGAAGATTTGATTAGGATAATCTTATCTTCACACAATTCTTTCTACCTTTGACAACAATACTTGATAGTGCCTTCTTCAACTGTTAAACTTGCAGGATATTGATCAAGTTCAAACAATGTTCGAACTTGGTTGTTGTTACCACCTTGGTCATCATATCTGCGGGATTATCTGCAGTCTTGATCTTCTGAAGACAAATTTTCCCCTCTTCAATAATTTCCCGCACAAAATGGAATCGTACGTCGATATGTTTTGTACGTGCATGATAGACTTGATTCTTTGCTAAATGAATAGCACTTTGACTATCACAATACACGTTAATATGCTCCTGAACCAACCCAAGGTTTTAGCCATACCTTGTAACCAAATAGCCTCCTTTACAGCCTCTGTTATAGCCATGTATTCGGCTTCTGTGGTTGACAATGCAACTGTAGACTGTAGTGTAGACTTCCAACTTATTGGTCCTCCAGCAAGTGTAAACACATAACCGGTGGTTGATCTTCGCTTGTCCAAATCACCGGCATAGTCAGAATCAACGTACCCAATAACACCTTTACCAAGTGTATTATCCTGCTTGAACAGTAATCCAACATCCATGGTCTTCTGAATATACCGTAGAATCCATTTCACAGCTTGCCAATGTCCTTTTCCAGGATTATGCATATACCTGCTCACTATACTAACTGCCTGTGAAATGTCGGGTCTTGTACACACCATTGCATACATCAAGCTACCCACTGCATTAGAATACGGAACTTGCAACATGTATTCTCGTTCCGTATTCGTCGAAGGAGATAGTTGTGCAGAAAGCTTGAAATGAGAAGCCAACGGGGTACTTATAGGTTTGGTCTGCTCGTTCATGCCAAACTGCTGTAGTACTTTCTTCAAATACTGCTTCTGAGACAAGCTGACTCTGCCATGAGCTCTATCTCTACATATTTCCATGCCGAGAATCTTTTTAGCTTCTCCTAGATCTTTCATCTCAAACTCGAGATTGAGTTGAGTCTTCAATCTTTCAATCTCAACTTTGCTCTTAGATGCTATTAGCATATCATCAACATATAAGAGCAAGTATATGAAAGTTCCTTCTTGTAGCTTCTGAAAATACACGCAATGATCAAATTTACTTCTTGTGTACCTTTGCCCTTTCATGAACTGATCAAATCGCTTGTACCACTGCCTCGGAGATTGCTTCAATCCATAAAGCGACTTTGTCAGTTTGCAAACCCAATTTTCTTTTCCAGCAACCTTGAATCCATCTAGCTGAGTCATATAGATTTCCTCTTCCAAATCACCGTGTAAAAACGCGGTCTTCACATCAAGCTGAACTAGTTCAAGATCATATTGCGCAACCAAGGCTAGCAAAATCCGAATAGACGAATGCTTCACAACTGGAGAAAACACTTCATTGTAGTCTATTCCTTCTTTCTGAGCGTAACCCTTTGCTACCAATCTAGCCTTGTATCGAATTTCATTTTTACCAGGAAATCCTTCATTCTTTGCATCCAATTGCCTTCTTTCCCTTGGGCAGTCTCACCAACTCCCAAGTCCTATTTTTATGAAGAGACTGCATTTCTTCATTCATAGTTTGCTTCCACTTTACACCATCAGAGTTACTTATTGCTTCTGTGTAAGTGGAAGGAACATCATCATCTGCAATTGGAAGTGCATAGGCCACCATATCGTCAAAGCGAGCAGGCTTACGAATCTCTCTTCTTGGCCTCCTATATGCAATTGAATCTTGTTGCTGTAGAAGTTCTTGGGTCGAAACTTCTTCATCATTTGTTCTTTCAATATTAGCTGGATCATCATTAACCTTTTCAAACTCCACCTGCTGCAAAGTACTACTGGTTTTGTCATCCTTTTGTGAATCCTCGTTCTTCATCATGGTTGATTCATCAAAAGTTACATCTCTACTGAAAACAATCTTCCTTGTATCAGGACACCAGAGACGGTATCCTTTTACACCACCAGTTATACCCATGAATAATGCTTTCTTTGCTCTTGGGTCTAACTTAGATTCTTTTACATGATAATATGCAGTGGAACCAAAAACATGTAAAGAATCATAATCAGTAGCAGGTTTACCAGTCCACATCTCCATAGGAGTTTTTCCATTTATTGCAGCTGATGGCAATCGGTTAATTAGATGGCATGCATATGTAACTGCCTCAGCCCAAAATTTCTTGCCCAATCCAGCATTGGACAACATACATCGAACTTTCTCCAGTATAGTCCGATTCATGCGTTCTGCCACCCCATTCTGCTGTGGTGTATCTCGAACAGTGAAGTGTCGCACAATGCCCTCATCTTGACATACTTGTAGAAATGGATCATTTTTGTACTCAGTACCATTATCTGATCGAAGTCGTTTGACCTTTCGACCTGTATGAGTCTCCACCATCTTCTTCCACTTCAGAAATGCATCCAAAACTTCATTTTTTCTTTTCATTAGATACACCCATACTTTTCTTGAATAATCATCAAGAAAAGTGACAAAATAGTGCATACCTCCCAAAGAAGCCACTTTGGTAGGTCCCCACACATCACTGTGAACATAGTCCAGAATTCCTTTCGTATTGTGAATTGTTAAACCAAATTTTACCCTCGTCTGCTTGCCCAGAACACAATGTTCACAGAATTCCAATTTGCAAGAATTTGCACCTTTCAACAAGCCTTGCTTCGCCAAAGTCTGTAAAGCTTTTTCACCAGCATGTCCCAATCGCCTATGCCATAACCTGGTAGCCTCTGAATCTGCATCTTTCGCAGAAGCTGTTGATGTTGATCCAATAACTGTACTTCCATTTAAATAGTACAAGTTATTTCTTCTAGTGCCTTTCATCACCGTCAATACCCCAGCTACTACCTTTAGTAATCCATCTCTCAAAGTGATTGTGAGCCCTTTAGATTCTAGGGCCCCTAATGAGATGAGATTTTTCTTCAAGCTGGGTACATAGCGAACATCTGTCAGAACTTGGATTGAGCCGTCATGGTTCTTCAATTTGATTGTACCTACACCCATTGTCTTACAGGCACTATCATTGCCCATAAAAACAACTCCACCTTCTAGTTCTTCAAGACTAGAAAACCAGTCCTTATTAGGACACATATGGTAAGTACATCCCGAATCCAATATCCACTCATCCGTTTGACATGCCATTGCCATGCCAACCAAGCTAAAGTCTGACTCCTCATCATGCTCCGTTACACATGCATTAGAAATAGACTTGCCCTTTTGTAACTTAGGACAATTCTTTTTCCAATGCCCTTTCTCACGACAAAAGGCACATTCATCTTTGGCGGGTCTCCCTTTAGACTTACCCCTTCTACCAGGTTTGCTGCTGTGTGAACGACCTCTTACTGTTAAGACTTCTGCAGTTGTATCTCTGTGATCTCTTTTATCTTTCTTTCGAGTCTCAGATCTATACAACGCACTACAGACTGCATCAAATGTGATTGAATCTTTCCCATGAAGCAATGTGGTGGTAAGATGATCATATTCATCAGGAAGGGAATTCAACAACAATAATGCCTTGTCTTCATCTTCAAATTTCTCATCCAAATTTAGCAAGTCTGCTAAAATTTTATTGAATGAGTTCACATGGTCATTCATCGACATACCGGGTGCATACGTGAACCGAAAAAGTTTCTTTTTCATATAAAGCCTATTTTCAAGACTTTTCGTTAGAAACTTTTCTTCCAATGTATCCCACAGCTTCTTCGCTGATGTCTCCCTCATGACGGAGTACTTCTGCTCTTTGGCCAAACATAGGCAGATTGTACCACACGCCTATCTATTGATCTTGGCCCACTCCTTGTAATCCATCTTGTCAGGTTTTTCTTCAAGGGCTATATCCAGCTCTTGCTGACATAAGACATCCAGGATCTCACACTGCCACATACCAAAATTATTGGTACCGTCAAATTTCTCTACTTCAAATTTTGCATTTGTCACAGTAGTCCTTGCTGATGACGATGCTGCTGCCATTTTTCTCCTCAATCCCAACTACTGTATACGTGAACAGTACCGTATATGTGAATAGTGCCGTATACGTGAATAGTATTGTATACGTGAATAGTGCCGTATACGTGAATAGTACCGTAAACGGTCGTATTCCCCAAGTACGAACCTGGCTCTGGTACCAATTGTTGCGCGGAAGCGTGTGAAAGAGTAAAATTATTGTACTGAAAAATCACACTAAGTTCAATTCCCAGGAAAGAGAGGTGGATCACGAGGATCGCTTACATACCAGATCTTTCCTAGCCAGAATATCCCTCTATCGTAATTTAATAGCACAATAAATCACTACAATGACACTTGCAAAATATGCAGAACAAAAATAAAGAACACTAGAATTTTAACGAGGTTCAGCAAATTTTGCCTACGTCCTCGGGCACTACCAAATATATTTCACTCCAAAAATACAAGTGAAAGTTTACAAATAGGGAGAGAGAACAATTGCCTTAAGTAGAGAATGGCAAGTGTGGGATGAAAAAAGTAAGAAATGGTTAGGCCTATTTATAGTTGAGGTTTAAGGATCAACTTGCAATGTCCCTATACAATTAGGGACCAAAATTGCAATTATCCCATGCCAACTAATCTTACTTTCTACTTTCGGTGCCTTTCGGTGCCAACTTTCTGCCACAATTCATCTTTGAAAAGTCAAAGATTGTAGGTATCCAATAGTTTATGACTTGAATAAAAATTTTTAAATAATTTAATGACTATTTTATAATTTTTTAAAAATAAATAACTAAAATATAAATTTACTAAGAATTTAATCACTTTAGTGTAATTTAATCAATTTGTTGTTACCGCCATTTTCCGAACATTGTTCACCCATGAGTTGCCCAAATGCTGTAAATTGCGCTAAACTATAGTGTCGCTGGCCTGCTCGGATTTTCCTATGGTCTTCATTCTTTTTGAATATTTATTTTTAAGTACATTTATTAATTTTTATACTTAAAATTACTTTCGCTCAATAATTAAATTTAGAATTAATAATATATTAAATTAAATATAATAATATGATATAATAATAAAAATATCAAAAATAAAAAATTCAATAAGATTTATAGATGCTTCAAGTCAATTATTACCAAATTTAGATTTGGATCAAATAGTTATCAAATCAAAACGAGTATTTATGAAGTTTTAAAAGGAGGAGAATATATATTGATTCCGTATAAAACCTTGATCCAATTAATTAGCATGTTTTACATTTTCCAAATTGTGATCATAAAAATTATAAAGAGGGTGGGTGAGGTCCAAATGCCAAATTGCCACGTCAAGTAATTCATCAGACTGGAATTATCCTTAATCAAATGCGTCCTTGAGGGTCAACTCCCCTCTCCTCCAACCACGCGTCCTTGCATAATTTAATATTTTAAACAGTCAGCTATCCAAAATAACAAGTGATTAATTAGCGTCTTTATTGATTAAGAATGTAGTTGGCACACAAAAATATGTGGACTATTGCATTAATTTTTATTATATTAAGTATTTAAATTAATTAATAAAATTATAAAATGAAAATACAAAAAAGGAAATTAATCCATTATATTTCACACGGAATTAATGGGGGATGGATTTGAGTATAAGATAGTAATTAAAAAGATATTGATAATCTTATATTAATTACTGATTACTCTAAAAAACAATGTTAATCCTCCAGAAATGAGATACGTGGGCGTGACCCACAGTAATCTCAAATCTTATCCATTAAATATCCCCAAGCAAATATAAAATAGAATATCTAAAAAAGGATCAGGTTTATGGTATTATCCCACCTCAGCAGCTTGTTTTGTTAATACAGTTTACCCGCGGAACTAAAATAAAACTATTAGGAAACAAAACCAAAAAAAGTAAAATCTCTCTTTTTTTTTTCTTTTTCTTTAAATATGCGTCTCCATGTATGATACAAACTCAACGTAAATCACAATCACAATCACATTCACGCTTTTCTTTATCGCTTTCGCTTTTTTTTTTCTCAAACCAATGGTGATGGAGGATACCGAGAGTTGCGGGAGCAAAGCTAACGATACGCCGCCAATGCAAAGCCAGAAACAGCGGCTAAAGTTTGACGTCTACAATGAGGTGCTCAGACGGCTTCGACGATCCGATAAAGAAGAGGCTGATTGGCCCGGCTTTGACCACCAACTCTGGACTCACTTCGATCGCCTTCCTACTCGGTATAATAGCATTTTTTTTCCTTCATAATTTACTACATGCATAAAATACGACCTGAAATAAGGCAACGTATTCAGTCTTTTTTATTTTTATATAATTTTTTGTAGTTATGATTTTTTTTAATCGAGATACTGAATCTCAGATGCGTTTTTTTTTCCTGTTTGCGTTTCGTGCTTAGAATTATAGATAGCGTTGGAGTTAAGGAACCGTTTGGATTAAAATTATGGTTAAAATTCTCTAGCGGTTAATAAGAAAATTTATAGGTTAAGGTTTTGTTGTTAGTTTCGATCAGTGGATTAATATCGTCTTTTTTTCTTTTGCTGTTGATGATATCAGAATCAAGTAATAACTGAAGCAGATTTGATAGTTTGCTTTTCTTTTCATTCATCAGAAAATCCATTTTTTTGAACAAATAAATAGCTGTTTGAACTAAGCTGAGCTGATTATACATCGCAGCTATGCATTGGATGTGAATGTGGAAAGAGCAGAAGATGTTCTTATGCACCAAAGATTACTGCATTTGGCTCATGATCATGCCAATAGACTCGCAATGGAAGTTCGTCTCGTGCAGGTGACTTGTTTTTCCTCTTCTTTCTTCTTTAGTTACATTTCATAACTAAGAACTAAGATTTTCTCTACGTTCTTAGTATAGTTGAAAAAATTGGTATTCCTAGACATTAGTATAATCAAATGTTCCATGATGATTACCTTCTTGTGTAGGTGCAATCTACCTCTGATGGGAACTCTCCGAGTGAGGAATCTGCTCAAAGTTCTACGAAATTGTCTAACAGACAAATGTATGCTTTAGAAAAGCTTTTACGATCCATACCATAATTTACATGCATTAATTTCTTAGAAACAGCTCTCATATGTCTACTTGTCTTTAAGGCTTGTATAATCTATTTGCCTCTTGATATTTTTCTTTCGATATTTTGCTTGTTCATTTTATACATTGGCTGGTGTTAACGATGATAACAACTCTCGACTGGCTTTTCAATTGTCAGCATACATCCACCACCTGCCTTTGGTTCCTCACCTAATCTCGGATCCCTTGCTGATCAAGATGGAGATAATTCTGAACATGGCAATTCACATTTTTCCAGGTATTTATTTATGTCTTAAAATGTCCTTATGCAAGGGATGATGGGTTAAGTTAGTGTCTTAGTGGTAGCTTTGTTTTTGTACTTGATTAACTTACCATTTTTGAATATTAGGTATTGGTTCTTTTAAATATTCAGGAGCACATTAATGAACAAACTCTTGTATAGGACCAAGTTTTCTTACCTCAGAGCTGTGCTTCACACGTGCTATCTTTTATTGACTTAAGTTTGAGTTGTTTATGCACATTTGTGATGACATGTTCAGCTTCTGTCCCTCTGGCTTATTTTTCTACTGATATTTGGATAATTTTTTGGTGAATCTTGTAAATACTTTCTATCATTTTGGATGGTGAAAATTGCATTCTTTTCCAATTGTTGGAGATGCATGAAATTACATTTTCGACAGAAGACAAACCAAAACTTCTCAGTCAGGTAAAGTATATGTTTATTCGTGGAATTACAGAATATACTTGTTATTTTGAAGTTGATGCTTCAAGAAATCGAGATGGTTAGACTTTTATATTATTTAGGAATGAAGTTGTTGATAAAAAAGTACGCCTTAGGGTCTGTCTGGGTCCTTGGTACAAGTAACTGGAAGCTTATTGTTCTCTGGCTACTGGTTAGTCTTTTTTCATGTCAAAACTACAATCATTGTATTGTTACCCATGCTTGAGAGTCTATGAGCTTACATGTGAAGTGCACATAGTTTTAGATTTTTGACTATGTAATATTACTTCTAATTCCATTGGGGCATAACCATGCAATATTTGCAGTTGACAGCATTGCTGGCTGAGATTGGGCTGAACATCCAGGAAGCACATGCATTTTCTACAGTTGATGGTTATTCCTTAGATGTTTTTGTTGTTGATGGTTGGCCATATGAGGTACTTTTCATTTTAATATCTTACTTCAGTAGCTAAGGACATAATTATTTTTTACAATGACCCTTTAACTAAAAAAGAAAGAATAACAGCTCTGGAGATTGGTTTTTGTATATTTTATTTTAGATGTCTACAAAGTATCCTTATTATAGCTCAAAATTCCCAATTTATGAATTCTGTCATTTGTTAGTTTAGATGGTAATTGTTTATTTTCTTGGGAGTCGTTGAAACTCCGTTGGGGAACCATATGATTGCTGATTGCTGCGCAATTAGAAGGATTAAGCTTAAACATTGACCTATCAGAATATTATAAGTTTTTTAGACTTACTTGACTTATGATATTAAATTGTCAGGAAACGGAGCAGCTTAAAGATGCTTTGGAAAAGGATCTCTTAAAAATTGAGGTAATTCATTACGGCAGTTTTAAAGTGTGTTAAATTACGTGTGAGACTTTTGAGTGAAAGATCTCTCCTTTTGCTAAGGTGTTTCTTCCCACAATTAAAGTGATTATGGAATGTCATGGTGTTAGTTCTATCTGCAAAGCTTACAGTTCACTTGCATTGAATGTACTCATCATTTTGTCATGCCCTATTATGCTAAAGTACTGGTTAATAGGACTAATTTCATGAAACATTTTTGTTCCTGGCCTTTGTTCGTCTTGTCTATCTTTTCATGTAAGCACTAGATGATGATGCCTATAAAATTGATCAGCTTTAAAAGGCCCCCTCTGCATGATAATTCTTTCTAATTTGTGAATCCAATGCTAAACAAAGGTTTAACTAATTTTATGATTGGCAGGTTTGGTGACAAAATAATTCTTACTACAATCCTAACAGTATGCTTAAATGCAAAATGTTTATAAAGAAACGGAAATGTTGATGTGAGAGTCAGAATTTATTAACTGAAAGTTTGGGCTTTATATTATGAGGAACTCTAATCAGACTTTACTTTCAACTGGTTTTTATGCAGAAGCAATCTTGGCTGAAACAACTTCCCACTTCTCCTACAAAGGGCGAGGAGACTAGGACCAAAGGTGATCAGAATTATGTTGCAATTCCTAATGATGGGAGTGATGTTTGGGAAATTGATCCTAGACACTTGAAGTTTGAGAACAAAGTTGCATCTGGGTCATATGGGGATCTGTAAGTGAATTAATTAATTTCTAATTGATCCTTTTTCTCCCTTTTGAGCATTAATAACATTGTCCTTGTTACCCTGTTTCAGGTATAAAGGTACTTACTGTAGTCAGGATGTGGCTATTAAGGTCCTCAAGCCAGAGCGTGTAGATGCTGATATACAGAAAGACTTTGCGCAGGAAGTCTTTATTATGAGGTTTGTATTAGCTGATATGATTGGCTTCTCTAATTGCTGTTCTTTATGTTTATAGATGCATATCAGTGTCCATTTAGGAAGCAGTTACTTGCCTGACATCCTTGCTCAGTTTTCAAATATTTTACCTTTCTTTCATCATGAAATCCACTGCTTTTTAATACTTGATCAAAATAGAATCCTTCTTTTGGATGACTGCATTATTAATTTGCTCCTTTAATCAACAAATTCCTTCAAATTTTGCAGGAAAGTTCGGCATAAAAATGTAGTACAATTTATTGGTGCATGTACCAAGCCTCCAACCTTGTGTATTGTAACAGGTATTCTGATGATTCTTTATTGGCTAGATGAAAGTGAATTTTAAGACTATTGTTCTTTCATCCTTGGATATACTGTTTTCTAAATGTTCTTTCATTTTCTTTCTCTCTGCAGAATTTATGTGTGGTGGAAGTGTGTATGACTATCTTCATAAACAGAAGGGTGTTTTCAAGCTTCGATCATTGCTTAAAGTTGCAATAGATGTTTCCAAAGGAATGAGCTACTTGCACCAAAATGATATAATCCACAGGGATTTGAAGGCTGCAAATCTTCTGATGGATGAAAATGAAGTCAGTCCCTAGAATTTACTTAAGTTTATCCTCAGCTTTTTCCAAGTTCCTCTCATTGTGATTCTACGGCATGCTTTGCATATTACAGGTGGTTAAGGTTGCTGATTTTGGGGTTGCTAGAGTGAAAGTTCAATCTGGAGTTATGACAGCTGAAACTGGAACATATAGATGGATGGCTCCAGAGGTGTGCTCTTAACCCTACTTTTTGTTCTTCGACATAAAAATGATTATAAAAATGTTATTTATATTTGTTCATTTATTTTGATAAACAAACAGAAATTTGGATTATTTATCAAACGCCATGTTCATTTACAACCCTACACTAAACATACATTAGGGAACCGGTTTACTTGCATCTTGGATATCTCTTTATTCATTGTTGCTTTTATTTTCATCTTTAGATAATTAATTGGTAGTAGCTAGTAGCGACCATTTGAATTGAGATTGTTGTCATCTTGGATATCCTACAACACTTTGTTTTGCATTGAAGGTCATTGAACATAAGCCATATGATCACAAGGCCGATGTTTTCAGTTTCGGAATCATGTTATGGGAGTTGTTAACTGGAAATGTATTGCTGGATCAATTATCTTTTCTTTTGATTATATGTTTATGGTATGCATGCATTAAGATATGTGTTTTTGTTTGTTTTGGGTTGTTGAATCCCATGGTCACCTTGCTGCTTTTGTTTCCATTGTCAGCTTCCATATGAATACTTAACCCCATTACAAGCAGCTGTAGGAGTGGTTCAAAAGGTTCGTCAACTTTTTTCTCAATGCAATGTTGATCATTATTTTTCATAGCATAGGTTGAGAACAAAATTATTATCACGTAAAAGTGGTAAAAGTATTATGGACTATAGAGGCCTTGTATTAGAAGTTAAATTGTATTTTATTCTTTTTATTTAAAAAAATTACAAATTAGTCTTTATATATTAGATAAAAGAGTAGGCCAATTTTTAACAATAAAAATTGATAGAAATTTTTAACAAAAGGATCAATTTACTTTTTAATTTAATGTATAAGAACTGATTTACCTATAAAAGTAATGATTTGTCATTGATATTGATTCCAGGGATTACGTCCGACAATCCCAAAGAACTATAACCCGAAGCTCACTCAACTGCTAGAGAGATGCTGGCAACAAGATCCAACACTAAGACCTGATTTTTCTGAAATCATAGGCATTTTACAGCAGATTTCCAAGGAGGTTTGTTTTCATTCTGTGCACATGTTATAGTTTATATACTTGCAATAACTCGAACAACATGAACATTGATATCGAATTTTAAAAAAACAGGTAGGAGATGAAGGGAAATCTTCTGGAGGATTTTTCTCAGCTCTTAGAAAGGCAGCAAAGTAGATAAATAGAAACATAGGCTTTTCAACTATGTTGGCGATTCCCTCCCAGCATTTTCATCACTTCTGTACAGCATTATTGTCCATTATTTAACCCAATTTTTGCTGGTATAAAATGAGCTTTTGTGACATGATTATTTCTACAGTTAGTATTTTTCTTTCTTTTCCTGAACCAATTTTGTTTTCTTTATTTCGAATAACAACGGGTCATGTTTTTGATGAATTTATCTACATCTACTGATAAAGTATTGGATCTGCTTTAACCCAATAATTTGGGAGCTTGAATTGTTATTTTGCTGTGAGAGTTTTTATTTATCTATTAAGTTAGTATGTGTCTACCACCCTACTTATTAACACATTATTTAATATTTTGTAAGATTTAACACATATATTTTAAAATAGTTAAACATGAAATAAAAAATAATTAATACAAATTTAAACATATAATTAGAAAAATGAGTACCTAAGAAAATAAGGCTTTTTTCAAAACACCTAATATTTATTTATTATGGAACCCAATCTCACTGCTGCAAAAAAGAAAAGGACCCCAGAACTTCTAATAATATCAACTTCAAAGCCCATGTACAAAAAAAGCCTGTAAGAATTCACAGATCAAAACCCTATCTAACTAAAACACCAACATTTCATCAATCGAAAACAATGATGCAATGCTTGAATATGATGCTTTTAAAAAAAATTCAATCCTTCAATTACAAAAAAAATACCAAACAAATGAAGCTTTGGGGGCTGCCTGCCTGCCTACCCTAAAAGCTGAAACCAGGCTCCACGTGTAAATTTCTTAATGAGTTTGCTTCAATGAATTAATGCGAAGAGCAGTGATGTTTTTTGCCTTGGGAAAAACATCTTTTTTTCCAGTACCACCGTGTGAAGGCATGAAAAATACCAACAGAGACCGTACAACACTGACAAGTGTGGATGATAATCGAGATCTTATACTTGATACTTTGATAGTTTTATCGAGATCTTATACTTGATACTTTGATAGTTTGTCTTTCTCAGGTGGCTCCAATGCAGACATACATTGGTCCCATGCCCCATTCCTTAGCATCTGCAACAATTCAGTGAATGAACTTAGTCTAATGCATAATATAATTTGTTTCTATAAATACACCAAAATATAGATCATCCTCGAATGAATAGTAATTCACTGCAATTAAGATATCCTATCAAATTATAGAAAAAGACAACTTTTGCTAAATATGTGTGTGTTTGCACTTACCCCAAATGAAGTAATACATGCAATCGGAAATATTTAAAGGATTTTTAGCATTTTAACATATATATTTATATATATATATAAAGATAAAAATAATCAGGAAATTACAAGGAACCCCCCACCTGTTTATAACCGTGCAAGACCTGGCAAACTTCATTATGTAGTTCTCCATTCCTTATTTCCTACAGGCATACAACAATGTCAAAAAGCTCCAACTTTAGTTTAACATATACAACCCTCTAAAATATTTATTAACAGCATCCTTACATCCCAACTTGCAAAAGCTTTGCACATCAAAACAAGTGAACTCAGAGCAGCTGATGGGTTCGCTCGGACCTGAAAACGTTGGGTGTCATCCAGGTAAAATTAGATTATTTTGAGTTAATGATGATGATTAGAACAAGAGATGCATACCACTGCACATAGACCTCGGAAGGCATCTTCTTTCTCGATATCATCACGTATCCTGCCACAAATTATTTGATATAAAGACAATGCTAAACCGCACCACGACAGTAGCTTAACAGTATATCAAGAAAAGAAATCATAAGGGAAATGAATCGATACTTACATAGACAAAGAAATACACCATGGTTGCATGAAATGCTCCATGTGTGGTGATACAAGGTCTGGACACACCCATGCAAGTCTCCCTAGAGTAATTGCAGTATTTTCAACAACTGACTTGTTTACCCCTTGCTGATCATACACATATGAGATAATGGCATCAACATGATCGTCAAGGCACTAATGAACAAACACGTAATTATGTGGTAGAAGTACAATGGAGACCCCTATCCTAGGTGTCAGGTTAGATTTTGCCTCCTCTACTTAAATAATGAGAAAATTAGCCCCTATGCATTAGATCAAAGGGCAAACTAATCCTTTTTGTTAAAAAATTCATCTATTTCTACTGTTAAAAATTGGCATGGATGACCCAATAACTAAACAATGACATATGGCATGCCACATGTACCTCATGCTGACACAGAGAGCAGTTTTTAGAAGTAGAAATGGATGAGATTTTTACAAAATGACCAATTTACTCTTTGATCTATTGTACAGGGACTAATTAACCCATTTTTTGAGTAGATGGGTAAAATGCAATCCGGTTCCTATTACAAGAGCCTCCATGATACTTTTACCATAGTTATGTTTATAAGGGCATGCAAGCCAACAAAATTCACCAACAAAAAGGGAAGATTACCTCTGCATGCTGAAGGATAGGAACCAAACATGAGATCACTGTCATGACAACCGGAGAAATTTCTTGACGAACCTGAAATTAAAGTCGAATAGTCAGTGACGATAAATGAGGGAAAACAAGACATCAAAGAAACCAAAGGGGGGTGAATGAAGAGCACACATACCTTAATTGCTAGCTCTCCAATGGCCCAACATGCATTGTTTGCCACTGCAATCGTCTCATTTAACTTGGGAGTGGTCTGCATGGGGCATATACTATGTAAAACTATAAAGATGGTAAACTGAGATATGGAATTCCAATATGAAACTTTACCAATTGGTTAGTTGCAACATCAAGAAATTCAGACAAACGAGGACACAAATGAACAGGGCAAACCTAATCAAATTCAACATATGAATAAAGTGGATCAGCTTCAACCACACCAAAAGGGAGGAGGGGGGATTATGAAAAAAGGGAGGTTTCGATTTGAACTTACTTTTGCAAGGTCCCCAACAAGTGCAAAGGCACTTTGTCGCACATCGGTATCATCATCCATACAACATTGCAAAAGCAGGTCCCTTAAATTGCTCTGTGCAACCTGCATATAAGGTCCATGTGAACAACACAAAACATACCAGTTCACATTGTAATATAACATATTTACCAATATCTGGACCACATGTTTTTTTTCATCAAGAGCAAAGGAGAAAGCAAGTACCAGACTCTCTATTCCACCTTGAAGGCCCTCTGTAAGTCCAGAGAGCAAATCAAGTGAGCACACAATGAACTCCTTATCATACTGAACTCCAGCTGAAATAGGATCAACCTGCAATAGAAATTTCTATCAATGTCTTCAAAAAACTATGTCGGAAAAAATATCTTTACTGTTAATGCTAATAAGATGGAAGTAGCACAAGTTGAAAGAAAGGTTCTATGCTTAGGTAAAAGTACCATGGAGGCCCATATACTAAGAGTCAGATTGCATTTTGCCCATTTACTCAAAAAATGGGCAAATTAGCTTCCGTATGTTGGATTTAAGAGTAAATTAGTCCTTTTTGTTAAAAATTTCATCCAATTCTACTGTTAAAAACTGATGTGGTTGACGAAATAACCAAACAGTTACACATGGTATGCCACGTGCACCTCATGCTGACGTAAATGGACCAGTTTTTTAACTGTAAAAATAGAAAGAATTTTTAATAGAATGTCCAATTTGCTCTTGATCTAACGTGTATAAGGACTAATTTGCCCATTTTTTTCGTAGAGGGGCCCTCCATGGTACTTTTACCACTGTACTTAATATATATACTACAAAATGTAATTTCACATGTATTGGCTAAACATATATACATCAAAAGCTAACACATGCTACCGTTATATCATCAATAAAATTAACCAGGTAATGGAACAGAAAACAAGCCACTCCGCAAGGCACTAGTCAATATACTGCTTAATGGAAGAGATCAATCACATTTGAGTAAAAAATATATAGGAAATCATTGGCCAACCATGAAGGGCAGAGAGCACAAATGAAAAACTAATTCAACATGATTGTCGATTAGTAGAAATTAACAGTCGATTTATAAAACCTTGGCCAGTTGTTGAGTCTGGATGATATTTATGCACCTCTGGAATACAGGCTGATCAAATTGAGAGAATCCAGTACCCAATGCCTGAAAAAGTAAAATACATTAATCCTAATGGTAACTCTACTAAAAATTTGTACAGACATCATATTGTTGAAAAATATAGCAAATTTCTTAAACAAGGGATTAGATTACAAGAACAAGGAGGACAAGATATATCTGCTAATATCAGTATATCGATGAATATAGCTTACAAATGCATAAAACCGGAGTAATATATACTAATAATAAATTGTTCTAAAAAGTTATGGTGATTAGGTGATTGCAGATTAAAAGAAATTACGTACACTGATTGTTTGTACTCACTTCTATGTTTAGTTGCCCATCTAGGCAATAACTACTTATAAAAGAAATAAATAAATGAAAAGGTGAAAGAACAGTTAACCGACCTGTGCTATGGACGTGAAGCACTCCAGCAGTCGAAAGAGATCTTTGTCAGAATTTGAAACCTGCTGCCACTTCGCAATGAGTGGTGGCATCAGAATTTCAAGATAAACTGGCTGCAAATGATAAAGCCAGTCAATGGGAGAGAATCATCTTACCGCAAACAAATAAAACCCACCAAAAAATGAAATAACTTTTGAGCATAACAAGGCTAATATAGATTAGAAGGAAGAGACAAAAGTTTGAGGAACATGATTATCATCTTTAGCAGTAGCATACTGAAATACCTGATTCAATTTCTCTCCAACAGCATCTGCTAGAGTTCCAATAGCATCATAAACAATTCTGATATTCCGTCTCTGTAAATGTTTATACACACATAAGTAAGCAAGAAGTTTTATCCGATGGTGATGATGAAGCAGCATATGGTATTAAAGGAAGGCAACAACTGACAGTGCCAGGTCTCATATAAGTCATAATTGCAACACTAAAAACAGCTTATTATAATGTAGTGGCCATCAAACAACCTGATACTTGCCAAAAGCGCACATAAGATGCTGTAAAATCACTTCCAACCTCGGTGCCAACTCTTCAGCAGCCTCCTGAAAATAAATAAAACAATGTTGATATTATTGAAGTAATGGGGGGATTATGAAATGACTCCACTTGATTTATTGATATAAACCTCTATAAACTACACTATTAGATATCAATAAGAATTTAAATCCTAAAACCAACAATTCATGCAGCAGATTCATAACAACCTCTTCAAGTGTTGCAAAAGCCGAACAAGCAGCCTCTTGCACCCGCTTGTTAGTATCCAATATTCTTCGCAGGAGACCCGTAAGAACTGAATCGAATTGCTCATACCCCTTTTTATTACCACTATCCTGAAATAAATGAAACATTAGAGTCACAACCACAGAATTCTGTGAAGTGATATGTACCAAGAACAATAGATGAATAATAGCCAGAAAGATTTCATCTGTACCTGAACAATGTATTTGCTGAATCGAGAAAGTGTCCAACAAGAAATACTCCTTATGAGGGCAAACTTATCATCTAAAAGGGGAATTAGAAATGCTACAATCTGCACATATAAATATGTTTTTCTATCAATGCAACAAGCTGCATGACAAATAGGAGTAAAATAAAACCATTGCTAAATGCGGTGATTATAAATTTATGAGCACAAATTTATTTAATGAAAACAGATGAATCAAAAACGTAGACAAAAACAATAATTACCTCAGACAAATGAGGATAAAGACCATTAATGCAACCTTCAGCAATTGCACCGAGAGTCAACACGGCAGCTTCCCTATCTTTCCAAGCTTCATCACCACTAGCAGATAACTTGGCCTGCAGATTCAACGGTTAAGACCATGTAAATTAATAGCTCAACACCAAAAGAATAGATTTTGATGCAAACTCCTATTAAAAGTTGTTGACGGGGTCAACTCTCTTTCAGAAGAAGTCTTTGAAGTGTTGTCCGTCGAGCAACCAATCGAACTCTCAAACAATGGAGGTATTGTGCCCAAGGTGTCTATGCTCGGTTTTATCCCCGAGTTTTTTCTCCCAATTCCGACAAGAGCCCAACAGGTTAACGGAGTTTGGGGAGTACCTCGCCACCATCTAGCCAAGTGGTAGTGTTCTTACCCACCAATGCCATATAAGGGAATGGGTTTAAACCTCACCAAGGCCAAACACTAAACATTTCCTTGGTGGACCAGGCGCTCCCACTAAAGTAAACCCGTCAAAGGCTCTCCGAAAAGTCGGGAGACAAACACTCGGGGATAAAACTGAGTATAGTTATCCTAGGCACAATACTTCCACTGTTCGAGGGTCCGGTCGGTTGTTCAACAGATAACACTTCAAAGACTTCTCACAAAAAGAGAGCCGACCCCCTCAACAAAAGTCAACTGACTTTCAAATATCACTATTTTCCATAATTATTTCCATGCACACATATAAGAAAAGTTTGTTGTTAACAGCAATAACATTGTGATTCAAGCTAGCATATCCATATCATAGCAAATTACTCAAGTTTGTAGATTCTTCTGAAAGAAACAAGCTGATCTTCTGAAATGTTCATGCAACGAACTGACCTAAAATCTTTTCGCCAAGATGAATATATAATGCAACATGCCAATTGGTGATGATGGATGGCCAATAACATAAATGGAAACGTTAAAACAGTTACAATTTTCATGATCATACTTTGACATCCCCAATAGGTAAGTTACCTCAATAACAGGCATCAAAGTAGGAAGAATTTCATCTCCAAACACATTTGACAGAACATCAAGAGCCGCTGCACTGCATTTCCGTAAGTTCCATATGCCACAGGAATCATCATCCTGTACCGAATTATCCAGGAAACAGTTTCATTAAGGAACCGATTTTTCTAAAACTAACAGACATATAGAACTTAGCTATGTTAGTTGCTGAAAGGAAAAAAAATGCTTACATCGTCTTCTGCATCATCAGAACCATGAAATCGTGGTGTATGAAATCGAGGTTTTAGATCCTGAAGAGGAAATGCTATGAGAGGATATATTAGGAACCAACTTCAGCAAGACAGAATGCAGATATCTGACAAATTCTAGAAAACTGAGAGCTGAAATAAATTATATTAACCTGATCTCTGTCTGGAAGAGACTCATCTTCCTACAACAATGAACGATTCCCAAGTAAATTATCAAATTATAATTGCCAAGTCAAATAATCTGAAAGCAGAAACTAACAAGACATAACCTCAGCATCAACAAGTGATTCATCATCATCAGCATAAACCATGTTTGACAATAAAATCTACAAAAAAAAAAAAAAACAGATACATGAAAACCAATCATAAGGACATTGTATGGATCTGCAAAGAGAAAAAGAATCAAAATATGAAAGACAGCAAAGTATTAGCATACCGGAATTAGACGTGGCAAATATTCTCTCAAATTCTCATACGGTAACTGTGCATCACAATATGCAGACCTGCCAATCACGATCAATGTTGAATCATAAACACTTAGCAGGGAAGGGGGGCTTAAAGCTAGTAAAATTAAATCCAATTATCCATGGCCTTCGTTCCTGTCCCTGTGCAGATTCAAGAAAATGAATCTATATTTCTAACAGAAAGGATTAAGAATATGATGGATAATGGCTATGATATTCAAAATCTTGGAAACTACAGTTCAATTTACAACATAAATGGCACATAGAGGCAGACATGCAGGGATAAGCACACGCCCAAGATCTCCGACATATTTAACTCACATTATGGCACTATTAAGTAGAAGTTGTCAATATGCCAAAGCAATCAAAATTATATGGTTTTAGAATACCTCCTAGTCTATATATCAGAGATTTGCACATGGAATGCATAAAGTAGAAATTTACCAAAATTCACATGCTTCTAGTGCTACTTCATCATCAGTGTCCTTACTGACTTGCAGCATATATTCAATTACGTTCTTCAAATGTGGCTGAGAAATAGCGAAAATCACATCAGTGAATTGGCAAAAGAAGACAAGACAGTGGCATATAGACTAAAATATATCAACAAAATATACCGACCTCCAGAAAGGATGGATGGATTTCAATTAGCTGGACAAATGCTGCACAAACCTGACCATTTGGCAAAAAAAACATTGATCTAAATATGCTTAATCTTAGAAAAACAAGATTGCATTTTGTAGTCATCACTGACTCAAAATATTAAAAATAGCCAATTTTATACAGAAGAAAATTTAGTAGGAGACAAACAGTTCTTGGTGTAGTATCCCATTTAATACATGTATTAGCAGAATCCAGCAAGATTATAGTCTCATGGCAGGAAAAAGAAATAGGACCATTAACATCAAAGACTAGTTTTAAAACATGTCTAACTCTAATACTGCATTCTATATATCAATGCTAACAACAGATTTAAGAGTTCCATGCAAAAGACTCAATTATAACTATAAAAAAGAATACAAGAGGAGAAAGAAAAATGATTCACCAATTTCCGCACTTCTGCAGCAGGGTCATTAGCAAGGACAAATAAACCCTGAAGGAATTTATCCATGGATGTATATAAAGCCTGCAAGATATTAATGTATAGTATCAAGTACTGCCCCAAAAGTATCAGTAAGAATACAAAATTTCAAGTTAAAACTTACGGAAGGCATCAACATAATGTATTGGTTTACAGAATCCAATGAAAGCTTTCTCAGAGAAGTATGTGGAGATTGAAAAAACTGCTCATAGAAAATAATAATAATAATTAGCAACAAAAATAGAGTATTGACAAATGCATGATGGAATTTTAATACAAGGAACTACATTTAACCTGAAATAAACGAGGAAGGAATATTTTGATAGGCCTTTCAGCTAACCCAGGCACATCTGAATCTAGCACTTGTGGTATATCCTCACAAATCTGTCTTACAAAACAATGGTTGATGAATTAAGTGTAATTAGTATGGTACATACTTAGTATTGAAACATGTCTTTGCTGTAGGAGTTTTTCTCAGCTAGATTAAAAGTTTGATCATCGGAAAGCAGTAACCAGGGTTCGTAGCTTCTTGTATTTGAGTGACAAAAGAACCTTAGTACTTGAAACAGGTTTCCAATATTTAGAATATCATGGATTTTCATAAGGAAACTTTGTGTATAAGCTATAAGCATCTTAAGAAGAGAAGACCGGAACTAGGAAAATAAATAAGTAGAACTTGTAGGCACCAACTCTGGTGCAATGTAAGATCAAGAATCTTGTTCCACTGACAATACATGTTTATATGTAAGTGAATCTAGTTCTAAAAGGTCAAAGCATCATCTGCTACATTGCTAGATGCTGAATATTTTCAAATAGCTTATAGACTAAATTACTGTGACATACTGAATATTTTCAAATAGCTTATAGACTAAATTACAGTGACATACTTTTATTGATTTAACTTAAGGTTCTCAACAATTACCAATATGACGACTTCCATCCAATGATGATAGAAATTAGAAGATTACTCATTGCATACCTTTGACAATGCATCCATTGCACCTTCCATGTGATTTAAGTCACTGCTATCCATGCAATTGACAAGAGCTTGCAACAGCTCAGGCCACCCAAGAATTCCCCCTTGTTGAACAACCACGGTTACAATAGTCCCAACTGTGGACCTAATATGTTTATCAGCTGCTCCTAAACAAGGGAATAATTCAGACTTTATATATTGCTGGTGTGCAGGCGACATTAACTTGTATGCTGTCCTGAGATTATTTTTCAACAACAAACCAGCTGCTTGTCGAATCTCTCCCGATTGTCCCTGCATATAGAAAGTAAACAAGTGTTGGTAATATGCTAGTGTATTAAACACCTAATATATCAGCAAAACTACATCACAGTAAACATGTTTGACCAAAGAACATAGAAATCCAGTCAATACCCACAATCCAGTTCCTCAAGAAACACGTAAATTCAAATAGAAATAAGAGAAAATTTCTACTAAACTAGCTGAAACAAACCTCAGCTCGTGCAAGGATAAAAACGAGATAGTTGTTAAAATCAGGGAACTGAGAGTAGTGCTGAAGCTGTTGCCAAATCTGAGACTTATCAGCTGAAGAATAAGGCGAAATCTGCTGTTCTAGTAATCCACAGATCTCCTTTAACCCCTCTTCTTGTGGCTGCCACGAAGCACTCCCAGCCGCCGCCATTCTATTAACCAGAATATAATTCTACTAGAATCCAAGTTCTTTGATCTCAGTTCCAATGGATTAATTTGCAAAGATAACAAAGTTTATGGTCTTTTGCTGTTTATTTTTTTCTAATTTCAGTTAAGGCAGCACTACTTCAAGGAAATTCCCAAGTATTTTGGACAAGAGGACAAAAAGAGAAGAAAAGAGACATAAGACTGGGGAATTTGCTTCGAAGTGTAAAGCAAAACAATAAATAAAGTAGTAGTAATATTATATAAAGGTAAAAAGCAATATTCGAAAGCCATTATACTTTTGCAAAATAACAAAGAGTTTGGGTTTCTTCGAGTTTCCCTTTTCAGCCATTTTAGTTTCTCCATTAAAGTTGGGTCTAAAATATAATAGAAAACCCAAAGCAAGCATTATTATTAGCATTCAAAGCTAAGGCAGAATTGGGCTAAAATATAAAAAAACCCAAACTATGTATAAAGTAGATGAGATCAGTGGATTGTTTAAAAGGAATCCATTTGCACCACAAATTCTTAAGGAAACTTGGTTTTTTGCTGTCCTCCATTGCAAAATTTTTCATCTTTTAATATTTGTCTTTGAATGAAGCCTGCATGGTCCATGCAAGGAATTATTATGTGTGTGGGTAGTAAGCTATACCCTTTGTACGTGGAACAAGGTACTCAGTGAAAACCAGTGCAAGAATTATTATGTAATGAGCCAGCCCAGGTTCAGGCATTAATTTGCTGGGCATCATTTCAGTAATTTAATCGGTACTCGTGCCCTTCAACATGGGATATATAATGACCAAATCCTGGTACATATATACGTGTCCCAATTTCTATCATTACACAACATTTCATTGAAACGCAACAAAAGGCGATTGCTGTCTTTGGAGTCTAATGATGGTGGTAATTTCCCCTAAAAAAATGTAGTCAAATTATTTAATCTCACAACAGTTGTTGCGATCAGATAATTTTTGTCTAAAAAATTTGATGAATCATAATATTTGTTATATTCACAAACCAAATAAATTACAACTTATAAATATTCATAATTGCAAATTAAATCCTCCACCAAACTAAAACATCCTTTTTCACTTTTTATATCAATGGAACATCTATGCCCACAATTGCTTGCAACTATCTTAGAATACGAGATAGAGTCCAAAAAGTTGTAATATTATATACATTGTAGCATTAGCATATTACACCTTTAAATATATTTAAATCAGCGACTTTTTAATTTTTTTAAATAATAACAGTACCAATCGAATTAAAATTTAGTGAATTAAAAGTTATATTTAACCGAATTATATTTGTATTTGAAATTATTACGAAACATAATTTTACTCTAGAATAGAGTATGTGTAACAATGGAAAGCATGAAATTGAGAAATAATTTAATTTAATTTTGATCCACATTTTAAAATAAAACAAACAAGGATTTAAAAAGTAAATTAAAGGTATGATGTCAAATTTAGTTTTCCATATTTACATCTTTTGTCAATTTGACTTAAATTTCTTTTTGGCACTCAAGCTTTCAAAGAAGAGTCAAATCACATTTTTTAATGAAAATGCTTACTAAAACATTAAATTATTAACTATGTTGGTGTGCCAATCCTCATGTACTTTATACAGACATGACAATATTTATCTTGGCTTACGTCAACAAATAATTTTATTTAGATAAAAATAAAAAATCAAGGGAAAAGTATAAAAAAGTTCACGAATTTTTTTAAAAAAAAGCATGAGTTACATGTGGATTGTCATGCGAGTTACTATATTTAAATTTTTAACATCTTAGTCAACATTTCTATTAGAAACAACAATTAAGTTATTTTTGAAAGGTTGATGATCAAATTTGATTTTCTTTTTTAAAGATTGAAGGTCAAAATTAACTAAAAGAAAAGAGCAAGGGTCAAATTGATAAAATATGTAAATATTGAAGGCTAAATTTAAAATTATGCCTACATTAAAATACATGTTAGGCCCAATAAAAAAAGTTGAATGGGCCGTGGAATTTTTTTAACTCAAATCCATAGACAACTAAAATTAGATCCGAGATAAAAAAGACACCCGCTAATTCGAGTAACTATAAATTACCGTACGCCAAAATTTCACTGCAGTCAGCCCTAGTATTGGCGGTACATTCCAACATCTGAAAAATCTCTCTAGCTACTCGCCTTGAATATTTTGAATTTGCTTTCTTCTCCACAGGTATTTTCGCAGATTCCCTTTTCACTATCGTTTCCATTTCCCACTGCTTCATTACGACGGCCGAGAAATTAAATCTTCAATTTCAATTTTGATGGGCTTTTTTTTTCTGAAAAATTTAGCGTTTTTGTTAATTTCTCTTGACGTCCTGTTTTTCGATTTTTTAAAAAAAAATCAGCAGTTTCAAATTATAGCAACATTTTGGTTAATTCAGTGCAACTAGTGGTTTTTCCTTGTTTGATTAATGTTTTATTTTCGTATCTGAGCTGAGTTAGTTTTTTTGATTTATTTGTTTGATTCATTAATGTTTGATTGCAGATTAGTAGGGATTCAATATGGATTTTGATGAATATGAGTATTTAGAGAACACAGTTGAGAATCCTGAGCCTCAAAAAGCAAAGAAAGAAAATGGAAATGGCAGCGTTGATACTGTCAAATCTGAGGAGAGAAATCGAAGTCGGAGTTCGAAGCATAAGAGGGACGAGAGAGCTGATGGTTCTGATGATTATCATCATCCTTCCAAACACTCGAAGTCGAGAGAGGAGTCATCACGTGATCATGACCAGCGCAAGGAACTAGGCTTATCTCAGCTGTCACGGTCTAGAGATGGAGAGAAGGATAGGCAACGAAGCAGTCGAGAGCACAGGTCCAAGGACAGGGATAGGGAGGATAGGAATGGGAGGGAAAGAGAGAAGGAACGTGATCGAGACAGGAAAGAGCGTGATCGTGAAAGTGAGAGGGATAGAGAAAGGGAAAGGGAGAGAGAGCGGTCAAGGAGAAGCAGGAGCCGATCAGAAAGAGAACCAGACAAGAGTCGTGACATGGAGTTCAGAGAAAGAGAAAAGGAGAGAGAGCCAAGGGAACGAGACAGAGGAAGCAGGTACCCCTGCATATTATTTTCACTTCGGGTTGTTTAGCTTTTGGCTTCTCGGTGCATGTTGTTCTTGTCATATTTGCCTTGAGGATTACTTGGATGCGTAGTTGCAATTATTAATTTGAGGCAGTATTATGGTGCTGGTAAATTTTCACATTTTATACGTAATTCTAACACGCAGTTTTTCTATTTCTTTGCAAGCGTGAACACAATATGATGAGTGTTATCGTAATGTTTCTCATACAGTACTGGTTTGGATGTAATATGGATTCACTTTTAGACTGTAATTTTATTGTTGATGGCAAGTTTCAGGCTTTCAGCCTAGAGTTGTAATTTCGATGATGATTTTTTTTTTTTGCGATGTGAATCAATAATTTCTTAGCTCATTTTCTGCAATCTGTGTCGTTCTAGTGGTCAATTTGGATGTAGGTTTTTCTCCCTGTACTTGGTATCCTGTTTCCCAAAAGCTTTCCAAAGATTGGCCCTGCTATATGTCAAGCTCGTTCAACATAGCTCCTGCCTTCCACAAGTAACCACATAGAATATCTAGATAATCAACCCTTTTTCCTGCCATAGCTAGGCTCTATCAATTTTTTCCTCCTAGTGTAATTCTTGCTTGCTTAATGGGTTTTATACAGCTACCTAAATACGTTTTTTTCTCCCGCTCTTAAGTTTCATATGGTTGTTCAATTTATTCAGTGTCCTCAATTCTGAATATTAAACATTAGATTCTGGAAACTCGCAGATTTGCTAGAGCAATCTTCAGATGGTCTTTCTGGCAATTGGGCCAGGCACTGGATCTCAGGTCATGGGTTTTAAATATTTCTTCCTAGACTATATATGAAAGCTTGCATTGCAAGAATGGAGTTTCGATCTTGGAGGTTTTGACCTGAGTGGTGATATCATGGTTATGATTTCCGTTATCCTCCAACTTTAAAAGATGAGTTGCTTAATCGTATCTATTCTGTTGCAGAAATGCTAGAGGGTGATATGGGCTTTGCTTAAGCTTCCAGTTCATCTTTGTTTCAATGGATGCCAGATTGGCCACACTTTTTTCTTTTTGCAGGATATAATCATTAAAATGTTGTCTTGAAGTTTTAGGTTTTAGGTAACCATAGTACTTCCCTCCATTGTCTTATGTTTGATTTCACTGTTATAGAGTCTATGTTTGATTCGCTTTATAGACTCAAGGTCTTATGTTGACTTTGTTTAGTTCCCTGCAGGACCATGTAACAGGGGTTTGACCAGGGATTTAAATAGCGGTCCGTTACCGAAATAGCGGCCGTTATATAGCGGTAACGGCACCGTCTGAAACCGCTACTGCCGAAACCCGCTATACCCGCAATACACAATAAGTAATGTAAAATTCACGACCGCAATACCTGCAATGACCGCAATAGCATCCGTTATGTCCGCAACCGCGATAAACGCAATGTGACCGAAAACGCGACCGCGACCGCAATTTAAATCCCTGGGTTTGACATTTTTATGCATGTCGGAGAGAAACTTTAATGCTGGATTTTGCTCTTTTCCTTTTTTGTTTGTGTTTTGCAGTGATTGCATGAAGCATACATTTGAGAGATTTCTTCACTTTCCAGAAGCAAATATATATTTTCTACTTACCTTTCCCTTCTTTTTCCCAGATATTTTTATACTTCTGAGCGGTTCCATTTAACTTATCATCTTTCAAATGATATAAATGGTTATTTTTATGTGCTTCCTCTTTTTCGCAGGAGGTATAAAGACAAAAAGGAAGATGCGGCAGAGGCTGAGGTTGATCCAGAAAGGGATCAGAGAACCGTATTTGCTTATCAGGTAAGGATGCATTTAGAATGCTTGTTCTATCATGTTTTTGCGGCCCTCACTTTTCTCCTCATGGTTGCTGGTGTGAAATATTTTGCAAAATTTTCAACAGATATCCTTGAAGGCTAGTGAAAGAGACGTTTATGAATTCTTCTCTAGGGCTGGCAAGGTGAGCTCTACTTTTATTTCATGGTACCATCTCAAAATTTCTTCTATACAGATTACATTAGGAAAAGACTCATTTAGTTCTTAAATGTCATCTATATGATGCTTAAGATTTCATTTTATGTTGTGGAACTCATTTTCATTTAGTTACTTTTTTATTCATGCTTATGGATTTTTTAGCATTTGTAATCTGTATGAAAATATATAAATTGAGGTAAACTTCCAGAAGGTTGTGCTCTAGTTCTCTACTGTTATTAGTTTCCATAGGGCTGGAGTTGTTTGCTTTAGTAATAATACAAGTCATGCATTCTAATTGCTTTTGATCCCTTATTTAATCTGGTTTTATGCAAATCATCATGGACGCAGGCAAATACAGATTGACACTCACATGATTTTTGTGTGTGTGTTTGGGTCCTGAATAACTATTGATCAAAATTTTCAGGTACGAGATGTTCGCCTCATTATGGATCGAAACTCAAGACGTTCTAAAGGGGTTGGGTGAGTGCTAAAACTTATGACTATAACTTGTTTCTTAGGTGTTATTTGGTTGTGTTTTTTCCTGGTGAAGTTAAAAACATCACGCAAAATTGTTAAAATTTTAAATTATTGTTTGGACAAAGAGGTGCAAGGCTGGTTTGGTTATTATGCCTGCATCTTTCTTTCTGAGTCCTTATGGATCTTATTATAACTTTTTAATGCAGGTATATTGAGTTCTATGATGTTATGTCTGTCCCTATGGCAATAGCACTCTCCGGACAGCCTCTTATTGGTCAACCAGTGATGGTGAAACCATCTGAAGCTGAGAAGAATCTAGTTCAATCAACTACATCTGCATCAGCTGGACAGACTGGTCCATATGCTGCTGGCGGTAGAAAGTTGTATGTTGGTAACCTACATTTCAACATTACAGAAGACCAACTGCGTCAGGTAAAATTGTAGGGACTGCTGAACATTCTATGTTTGAGTTGGGTCTTGATTATTGGTTTTGAATGTTGTTAACTTTTAATCACTCAGGGATAGGATTTAATCTGAAAGCTTTATTTAAGGAATCAAATAACACTTAATCCAATTTAAGTGTAGTTAAATTAAATATTTAAGGAGCAAACCATTCAATAATATGAGAGGGCAAAACTTAGAGACAGCATTCATGCGATTTTGAACTTCCAATCTAGGTATTGCATTAGATGCCTTGCAATAACATGTGGGCTTCGAAGGATTTTCTTAAATAGTTTTGAGAAACACACTTAGACATGGTAATGCCTTAGCTGCAAATTGGACTTGGAGAGAAATTGCTCACCACAAGGACACTTCACATAAACTGAATTACTGCTCCTTTTCTTGTTTCTTTACCAAGTTCGTCTTGGCAATTTTTCTGATGACAAGGTTTTAGCTCTTCAACTCAAAGTTTTCCCCATTTCTAGAGAGATAAGGGGGATTCCATTTATTTGTATCAGTTTGAAAAAATGCATCAATGATTATTCACTGGGATTGGAGTGATCAGATAATTTTGTAAGCAATATGAAATAAGCTCTTGAATGTGCTTTTGTTAGTTGATGATTTTCATGTAATATTTGCTAGTCCACTTACCCTGGAGATATTTTTATTACATAGTTGCTCTTGGTCATCTTTTATGAGTATTATATGTCCCTCATTCTTTCCTTTCTTTCTCTGTCTGGTCCTCTTAATTGGGATAATATCTCTTTATCGAATTTCCTTGGGATCCTTGTACTTTTTGCTGGATTCATATTTCTCATTTACTTGTTTAAAATGCTCAGGTTTTTGAACCTTTTGGTTCTGTGGAGCTCGTTCAGTTGCCTCTTGATGAAACTGGTCATTCTAAAGGTTTTGGTTTTGTCCAGGTAATACTTAGTAAAGGAACCTGAGAAACTACTGTGATTATTCTTTGGCAAATCCTTAATCCATATTCTATAGAATGTTCTGCTTTGGAATTTGATCACTCTGTTTATCCTACATGTTGATTAACTATAATCAACTGTTTGTGATCAAGTAGGCCTTTTAGTTAGTATAATCCTTCAATTATTCTTGACAGCCAGGATTCTGTTTTGAAAAGATACTGAACTAATTGTTTTTGCAGTTTGCCCGTCTGGAAGATGCAAAGAATGCATTGAATTTGAACGGACAGCTGGAGATTGGGGGTCGAGTAATCAAGGTGCTAATGGGTGTTGCTGTCTTAGTTTTGTATCGGCGTATGCCTATTTCATTGATTTCTGATTTAGGGTTCCTACTGCATTTGACCCTTCAACTACTGAAGTAAATTAATTGACTGCAATTCTTTAAGCATGTGACCTTTATATTCTTTTGCCACCAACTTCTCTTTTAGCTCCCGATCGATTGACCATGTATCTATCAATTTTCTAGCTGCCAAGCAGCCTTAACAAAGAGTGTTCATATATACACATATTATTTTCTTTTTCCTATCTGTTTAGGTATCGACTGTTACTGATCAAGGTGTATCGCAAGATTTTGGAACGAATGCTACTGCTGCTGATCTTGATGATGATGATGGTGGTGGCTTGGTGAGTATCATCTATGGCCCTTTTTTCTGTTATGATCCAAACTTCTTTTATGCTTCTAAAAGATGCATCATTTTGGTAAAAGAATGGCTTCTGTTGTTTGACATTGCATTTGAAGAGAGCTGTAAACTTTCTCATCTGCTTAAGTTTCACATTTGTCTTTTGTTTTGCTTAGCTTTATCAGTATTTGATGAAATATGCTTTAGTTTTGGCAATTTTTTTGACGTTTTAGTGAGCTGATAACACATTCTTGTGAATTCCAGTCTCTGAATTCATCATCTCGAGCACTTCTTATGGCAAAGCTGGATCGCAGTGGCACTGCATCAAGGTTTGCCTTATCAATCTTGTAATGTTTTAATTTATAAGTTTTCTGACTGAAACTGCATTTGCCTCCATTATTGCAGTATTGCTGGCAGTGTAGGCATGCCTGCTAATAATAGCACTGGCCTTACTGCTTCAACAGCACCAATTCTTGGAGTTGCACCTTCATTGCCATCCCTTGTTCCTCCTACGATACCGACCTCTATTTCTACCATTCCTGGACTTCCAGGTGGTCTTCAACTCCCTACGAATGGCATCCCTGCTATTGACACAATTGGAAGTCCAAGCGAATGCCTGTTGTTAAAGAATATGTTTGATCCAACCCTGGAGGTTGGTGCTTGCACACAAATTTTAGTGTTTTCTTTCCTTTTCATGTCTTTGTCTAATTGTATCATATTCTTGTGACAGACGGAACCAGAATTTGATTTGGATATCAAAGAGGATGTTCAGGAAGAATGTAGCAAGTTTGGAAAATTGAAGCATATACACGTGGACAGGTAAATTACTAGTTAGACCAGCTACTGCTATGTCTTTGTTAGTTCTGGCAGCAGCCTTGTCTGATTTTGTGGATATCAATGTCATTTATTTTTGTTATCATACTTCTGTTCTACGTTGCTCAGACTGAGTGCAAGTGTCAAATATGGACATGCATCTGGAAAAAAAACAGCTTAACCTTCGTAACATATGTCCAAATTGTATTTGTTATAAATTCCAAATTCAAATATTATGGAATGATCCCATTGCCTAGTTTTTTTTCTTCATAATTTCATTATTATTGTCTTGGATGACTGATAGCGTGGCTGATTTATTTGGTTAAAACAGGGACAGTGCTGGTTTTGTGTACTTACGATTTGAAGATGCACAAGGTGCAATCAATGCACAGCGGAACCTACATGGGAGATGGTTCGCTGGAAAAATGATCACCGCAACATACATGGTAAAATATCATTTCCTTTTAGTTTAATCCTTTATATATGTATATGGTAAAAGTACCGTGGAAGCCCATGTACTAGGAGTTAGATTGTATTTTACCCCATTTATTCAAGTCTTTGTGCATTAGATCAAAGAGCAAATTGGTCCTTCAGTGTAAAAACTTCTGTCATTTTATATTGTTAAAAATTGGCGTGGTTGATGGAACAGGTTGACAGTGACCAGTTTTTAACGGTAGAAATGGATGAAATTTTAACAAAATGATTAATTTGTTTTTTGATCTAATATATATGGACTAATTTACATATTTCTTGAGTATAGGGGGCAAAAAGTAATCCAACTCTTAATACAAGGCCTTCATTGTACTTTTATTGAAATTGCCCTAAATAATTTTCTTCTTGTAACTTTCAAATTAAAAATAAAAAATGGGGTTCACAGGTGCCACAAACTTACGAGGCAAAGTTTCCAAGCAGCAAGAGATAGTTGGATGATGTTTTGTTCAACCTTAAAATCAAAATCTCCTCGCAACTTTAAACATCTATAGTTAAAATTAGATGGCATTATTGCTACTAGTTTTAGATTTATTTTGCCATGTTTGATACACCACTTATGTACCCTTTTTTTTCTTGTATAACTTGGAATACATGCCATGACAATGGAATACCTATAAGGTCTTTGGATGTTTTAATTTAAGGTGATTCTCTCATTTTCTTTTTGAGCATTTATCAAATTTTACTATAATTTATTTGAGGTTTTTTTTAGGGGATAGATCATTATATGATGGGTTTAAAAGTGAGCAATTTAATCTTAATTTGAGTATTTGGCTTTACAATAGTGCCAAGTTTATTTTCTAAAAATAACGAGTAAACAACAATAATTGGGGTAGTTAGGAGGATGGGCATCATTGTTTTTTTCCAATTTGTTAGTAAGCCTGAGGCAGTCAATCTAATTTCACAGACATCTTTAGGTTGCGACAAAAAATTCGTGTTAAAATCAGCACCAAACCAGATCTTAGAAGGATGCTAATTACCAACATTTGTCCAATCTCAGTTTCTCAATCATTATTATTTCCATTTTAAGTACAAGAAAGTGTAGGCTCTGTATCCATTTCTCAAGTAGTCAAAGAGAAAAATAGATGATTTAAAACTAGAAGAAATTGGAAATCATACACTACTTAACGATCCTCCTCCGAGCTAAAAACCTAGCAAGCGGAGGCGTAAGCGCGATGGTAATCGGAACACGGACAGGAAACAATGCCTTGTTACAAATCACAGCCAATGCAAGTGCTCCGCCGGTAGAAGCAGCAAGCTCAGCCGTTCGATTTCTTCGCGTCTCCTCCACCGTCGATTCATCGATCGAAAACCCATCTGGGTTCGTCAATTCTGGAGGTGGGTTTTGGCCTTTGGAAAAGCCAGGGAGATGGAACTTGTCGAACAACGATTCGACGTCCACGTTGTTCTTGATGGCTACGTAAAGACCGGTTATGGAAGCGGCGGAAACTGAGAAGTGGACACCCAGTGCTACTTTGCCGTATTTCTTGACAAATTCCTTGAATCGGTTTCCACTGAAAATAGCCATTTTTTATGAGGGTGGAGGCGTTTAGGGTTGGACTTTCACTTGCTTTTGCCTTTGGCTTCGCTTGCTGTTATCAAGTTTCTGGTTTTAGCTATGGAGACTGGAGAACATTTGGGCGGGCTTTACTTGCTATGCTTTGATGGATCCATTTCATCTTTGTCTTCCTTTTGCCCTATCATTGTTTATTTGGAATTTTCAAAATTATTTAATTAGATTTCACCTTATTAATGATATTTAATTACATACAACATATCTTATATTTTAGATTAGTTTGTTAAATGTGTCCGAATTTTTAATTTAACATTAATAATTTAAAAAAAAATATTAAGCAGAATGTGAATGTTCCATAACTTCGTGAATCATATTGAAAAAGTTTAAGTGAATGTTATAAAATATCATATTAACTGTTACATTCATTTCGTTTATAGAAATTAAATGTTATATTTAATATTCGCTTGGGTTGTCAATGAAAAAAATTGCATTCACATAAATTTCAAACGTAATAAAATTAAATTTCTTATATTATTGATATTTGTTTACACACTATATTATTAAATCATAAATATATTGATATAATTTCAAAGAGTTCAAATAGTTAAATTTCATAACTTAACGATACTTAATTTCTCTATCATTTTAAAAATAGGTAGGTAATTCAAGTTTTATATTATTTCATATTTTTTTATTTTTAATATATATTGATTATAATATAAATTAGCATAATTTATAAAATAAATATTTATATTATATTATTTTTACTTTTTTAATCATAGTATTATTAGAAAATAAAGTTATGATAAAATCAAATATAAAGTTAGGTAAATTACAAAAATAATCATTTTTTTACCTCATATTACATTTTAATCACTTATATTTAAAAGGTTATATTTTAGTCACTTACGTTGTCGTTTTCTTACAAAGTGGTCACTCTGTTGTCACCTTTCTAACTGCAATCTTACGTGGCAGTCTAAATGAGTTTTAAATGTCAACTTAGATGTCTAAGTGGGACGAGAATAAATTTTTAATTAAATTTAAATTTTTAATTTATTTACGCCTTAAATTAAAAAATAAAACGATAATGTGACTAAAATGTAATATGATATAAATAAAAGTAATTGTTTTTGCTATTTACCCTTTAAAAGTTAAAAAAGAGATAATAGCCTTAAAATTGAGATTCTTTCTAATATTTTTTTGGTCCAAAGATTGTGTTTTAAATACTTAAAAAGTGAACGGCAAGGAAAGAAAGAAAGAATCCTAAAGACTTGAAATAATAATGTAAAAATAAAGAATAATAAATAAAAAGGTCTGAATTAATAATCATCAATCATAATACAATACACACACAGGAACCAACAATGAAGAAACATTATAAACACAATGAGACAAACATATTGTGGTTTTCTTCTCTTTTTAGCTTTTAATTGCTGGGGTTGCTCCGGAAAGATCCCAAAGCCTTAATAGCCGCCGCTCTAAGGATGTACTGATGATATGCCGCCGCCGCAAGTGCTCCCACCATTGGTCCAACCCAGAATATCCACTGTTCATTGTCGCCATTTTTGTTAGTTTCACAAACTAAATGAACAAAAAAACACTGAAATTTTTTTTAGAAAAAGAAGCTTACGTGGTCATCCCAAGCCTTGTCGTTGTTGTAAATAACGGCGGCGCCGAAGCTTCTAGCAGGGTTAATACCAGTTCCGGTGATAGGAATAGTAGCCAAATGAACCATGAACACTGCAAATCCTATAGGAAGTGGAGCCAACACGGGTACATGTGAATCACGGGCACTTCTTTTAGGGTCAGTAGCTGAAAAAACAGTGTAAACAAGCACGAATGTCCCAATAATCTCAGCTCCCAAAGCAGTCCCTTTGTTATAACCAGTCGCCACCGTGTTAACACCGCCGCCAAGGGAGTTGTATTCACTCTTCATGAATGCCTTAACTAACCCAACACCACAAATAGCACCCAAACATTGAGCTACCATGTAAGCCACCGCCCTTATTAACGACACCTTCCTAGCCAAAAACAACCCAAATGTCACCGCCGGGTTAATGTGACCACCTGCGTCGTAAAACAACCAAAATTCAACAAAAATGGCTAATTGGCTATATTAATGAAGTCACTGTTTTTTTTTGGGGGGGGGAGAGTACCTGAGATACCGGCGGTGCAGTAAACAAGAATGAAAATCATGCCACCAAAAGCCCAAGCAATGCCCAAAAGACCAACACCATCGCATGCATCGTGTTGTTTCTTGTGGCCGATGACGGTGGCTATGGTGACGTATAGGAAGAGGAGAGTAGCGATGAATTCGGCGATGAGAGCTCTGTAAAAAGACCAAAGCTTGATCTCAGCCACGTCGATGAGCGGTGCCGGTGGAGGATCCACATAGTCCTTTCGGCTCACCCCTTCTTCACTCACTTCCTTCGACATGTTTGATTCTTTGTTTCTTCAAAATGTTGGAAGCTTTTTGAGCTGTTCTGAGTTGATGGTACTGCCGTCTATTTGGGATATGCTCACTTCCCTTTTATAAACTGGTTTCAATGCCACCATAGTTGTGCATTTTTGGATAAGATAAAGGGTACTTTTGGAACAAATATTATCATATTTTTTAAGTATTATAAACCATTTTCAATTTTATAGATAAAAATAATAATAACTTTATATTTTTTCTATAAAAAAATTATATCTGAACAGCTGATTTTAGACAAATAAATCAATAAATATTAACTGTAATGATATTTTTATAGAAGGAATTTAAGTTCTTAACTTTTAAAAATTAATTTTTATGATATAAAAATTGAATTGAAGACTACATTTTTTATTTTTTTTAAAATGGTATTTTATTTGTTGAAGGGAAAAGAAAAAAGAGAAAGGGGGAGAGTTGGTAATAATAATAAAGGACAGAGTGGGACAAAGGGGTGTACAGCGAGACCATGTGAGCGTGAGGGCTATGCTTCTCTGTATGTAGGGTTCAATGCTCTGTCATCCAACCGTACCCACCCCCTTCCCTTCAACGGTTATTTCTTGTCTTTTTAAAAAAATATAAAATTTCCACTAATTTGTTTTTCCTCATTTTCCCCATATGTCCCTTACATGTCTCCATTTTGGGCAACCCCTCCTTCCCCTTTTCCTTTGCTTTTGACACGTCATTCCTCCCTTTTTGGTTCAATTATTATTTGGACCCTGAATTTAGTAACATTTCTCATATTGATGCTTTAATTTTTTAACTAAGTTAAACCCTAAACTTGACAACCGTTCTCATATTAGAGTCTGGACAAGGTAATTGTTCTTACATTGGGGCTTAAACTTCTTTTTGTCCAAGTTAATCTCTAAATTAAGTAATCGTTCCAACATTAGAGCTTAAACTTCTTTTTGTCCAATAAGAATTTCAAGGACTAACATGATGAAAAAAAAGTTCAAACATCAACGTGAGAACAACTTAACTTGAAAAAAAATTAAATCAAACTTGAAAAAAGTTGGCAACCCCAAAAATTGATTATTTTTTCTAAAACTTCCAATTTCCCTTCTTTTTAGTTTACATTAATTTTAAAATTGATACAATAAATTAATCATAAAATAATCAAATAATATAATGATTACATTTTAGTCACTCAACTTCAAAAAGTTACAATTTGATCATTAAACTATTTAAAAATTTTCATTTTAGTTCTTAAATTCGAGACATTCGAAATTATTTAATGAAAAATAACTTAATCGTAAAAAAGAAATGAAATGAGAGCTTTTGGTTAGTGTTGCTAGTTCAAACAAAAAAAGCTATAAAACAACGATTTCAATAACTTAATAACTTAAATGAAAACTTTTAAATGATTTAATGATATTTTGTAACTTTTTGAAGTTAAATGACCAACACATAAACCTTGGGTAGAATTTACCCTTTATTTTTTCACTTCCAATTTTCCTCTTTTTTTTAAAAAAATTTAGTTTATAGTGATTTTAAAATTGATACAATAAATTTTATCATAAAATAATATAAGAATAAAATTTATGAGACAAAAAATATATAGTATATAAATATAAGATAAATACGTGAATTATTTATTTTCTAGTTATATATTGAAATTGAACTAATAAATACATGCATACATGGAAGAAAACCATTAATTTCTTTTACTTTAAGATGAATATTTTCTAAGTTCTTACGTTAACTCTAAATTACGTAAATGGAAACTTCGTTATAGTGATTGAAATAACAAATGAAATTTAAATAAAAATTAGTATTCGGGTGCGAAAATAATTAGTTTATTTGAATATCCTCATATTAAAAATAAATACTCATTAAATAGATCTTTTAAATGCCCTATCAAATAAAATCATTGTTACAGATATTAACTATGTATTAGGTATAATATAAGAATAAAATGCGAACTTGATGGTTTTGCATTCGGGTTCAAAGTTAAACATAACACTTTTGTTTGGTCCGTTGATCAAATCGGATGGTGTAAGTTGGATTAATCAAGAATCATGTGGCAATAGCTGGCAAAAAAAGAGTATCATGGATGATGCTGCGGCATCATTCTGGATTTTTCTTTTCCATTGATCTTATCGTCTTTATTACCTGTAATGTACACAAAAAGACACGTCAAGGTCCCACCCGCTCCTCCGTTAGGACCGTTTATTTTCTAACCAATTCTTTTGCCCAAATACAACTAATTTTACTAAAAAAAAAACTATTTTTGTCAAAATTAAAATAAGCTAAATAGTTTTTAATTCACAAATATAAAGAAAATAATCTAAATCGTTAAAATTATATTTAATTATTATAAAAAACCATAACATAAATTAAAATAACATCAGAGTTTAAATAGAATTTAAATATAAAAAAATTTACCTCGACACAAATTTAAATAATTTACACATGATGTAACTTGAATTTCAAAATAAAAAATTTTAAAATCTCAATTTTATCGATATAATCAAGGTTGAGTTATTTTAATTAATAAACATTAACAAAATGTATATCTAGCTCAAATTTCATATATATGTTCTTTGCACTAGTATTGAGATAAATATCAAAACTATATAAATTTTAGTTTAATATGCAATTTTAAACATAAGCTTTAATCTTGTGACATTATCGAATAACATCATTTTATATTTATATATTGCATACATAATTAGTTATATTTATACGATATAATATTTATTTCTTTTAATGTATATGATGAATTAAATTTAAAATTTTAAGTATACGTTTGAACAGTAATAATACCAAATTAAAGTTTATATATGAAATTGTATAATAAATTAAAATTTATGTATAATTTTAAGATTTATTGTAATAAATTTTTTATTTACCATAATAATAATAACAAAATTATAATGATTTTTTTTTGTTCACCTGAAAATTATCAAAAATAATAATTTGTGATAAATCCAGAAGCTTCTACTTTTTACGGGAAAAAGAAGAAGCAAAGCCGCGAAAGGGAAGCAGTGGTTTTGGTATTAGTCAAATCATCTGCCACGTAAGCAAAGTCCGATGAAAACGAGTGTAAGTTTCCGGATTGTTCAGTTGGAGCCGTTGGAATAACGGGAAGAAAAGAAATTGGGGACCCGTTTTCCCTCGCTTTAAAGCAACACAACGGTTATTGCAACTACAAATTTCATTATATAAGCTAAAAGCACGTCTAAATCGAGGGTCCATTATTTCTTAAATTCTAAACCTCTTGATTTGGAATACTACTCCGTTATCAATTCTTCATTAAATTTATATTTATATTTTGATGATTTAATTTAAAAATTATTAAATAATTTTTAAAATTTTAAAAAAATTTATTTTATATAAATAATTTAATCTATTTATTTTTATTTAATTGATTTTTTTAGTATAATGTCATTAAGTGTTGTCACAATAAAAACGAGGCATACTTAAATATAATTTTTTAAAATCATAAATAAAATTAAAATTATTTTTTTGAAAAAATAAACACTGATAATTTAGGATTATACTAAAAATACATAAATTATCGCATTGCGAGGATTTTCATGTATATTGATAGAAGTTTATAAAAAAATTGTCTTTGATGCAGGTGAGGAAAATGACTTGCCGCAATTTCCCCACTTAGTTGTAAGGCTGTTTTCTTCTGCTTGGCTCTTGGGAAAATCGAAAGATTCTCATATCATTTCACCTCCTTTTTCAGTTACAAATTTTGTTTTATTTTTCAAGTTCTACTTTAAAATAATATCAAATCCACATATACATGAAAAGAATCCTATCAGCATTGTCTTTTTTTAACATTAGAAAAGGATCAAGTTTTAATTTTTATTTTATTTTATAATGTCTTTATTAATTTAATTTAAATAATTAATAATATCAGTGTAGATTTCTTTTTAAAAAAATCGTTCTAACAAAAAAAAAATCATTGTGATAAGTTAAAATAAATATTTTTTAAATAATTTTATTATAATTTTTATCATAAATGCTATTTTTGACATAATAGCTAAAACTATCCATAGTCCCTTCCAACCCATAAATAGGAGGATAATGCGCTTCAGTTGCATTAGGGCGAAACTAGAAAAAAATTTTAAGAGGTGAAATTAAATTGTAATTTTTACGATAAAAATATAACTTCATCATTTTAATAGATTATATATTTATAAGTTTTAAATGATTAAATCAAAATTTTATATTTTAGGGGTTAAAGTATAATTTTACATTTACTAATTTAAAATTTTAAAGGAATTATATTAAAAAAATTTCATTTTAGGGAGACCAAGACCCTTGCCAGCTCCTAATTTCACTACTACTCATACATATTTGATAACAATACTTATAATAATTAAGTTAAAATTTAATCGACAGTTAAAATAAACATTTCAAAACATAATAAAAGTCGAACTCGAATCGCAAGCTCGCTATCGGTTTTTACAAATAATTAGGGATACGAAGCCTTTCAACATAAATAATTGTGAAAAAGAAAAAGAAAACAATAATATAAGAACTCATTATAGTTTTAGAAAAGGAGGATTAAGGCGTTTGCCAAAATTCAACGTAAAGTACAAAAATATATGAAGCACATATTATTATTTATTTTTGTAAATTTCACAGTCGATTGCATATTTTTTTATTAGGTTAAGTTGTCTTATATATATATATATATTAAATCATGTATTATCCTAACGTTGCCTGCATGAACTTAACTATGAGACTTTCTATATAATTTTAAGTTTTGATAAATAAATAGAATTGTTATAAAAAAGAAGAAGTGATTATTGGATAAATTTTAGAATATATAATTAATAAATCAAAGTGGAATAAATAAATTTAAGTATAGCTGGAAACATGAATAAAGTGATAGACTGTGCAACTATTGCCTTGCAAACTTAGATCCTATTCTATTCACAATCTCTATCCAAGAATTCAATTTTGGAATAAATTAAGTCTATATTCGACTTATAATTATAAATTAAATACTACAAAACAAAATAGAACTAGTAATGGGAAGGTAATAGAGCCAAATTAAAATATCTTTGAAAATATTTCAAATATTTTAAATTAAATTTAAAATAAATCTAAAAGAATCTATAAACTGAGACACAAAGACCTATTGAATTATAGCTCTATTGGCATGAGCATTATAATAATAATAAGTCTCTTGTTCCAAACCCTTTCAAGAAATAAAAGTAAAAATATGATTACAATAGATGTACATTATTACAATATTTAAATAATACCATCACCCAGTTGGATTGAAGATGTTAATAACAATTCTGCCAAACAACATTTGTGTAACAGTTGGCAACTTTAAGGGCCAATCTGATAAAATAAAAGTCTAAGGACCAATATGAGAAACGTTGCCAAGTTCAGGAGCCAATCATTATATTAAACCTTCTTTTTAATATTAACTTCGGCCCATCAGTCCAAGTTTAGATAAGAGACGTAAGAGAATTGGGACAATATTTTAGCCAATTGAAATCTCAAATTAGTGGTTGACCCAAACGAATCAAAATGAGCAGCAAATAGTTAACTAATAGACTCAAATGACAATTTTCTTGGAGGTCCAATCCACTATGAAAGAAAGTTGTTTCAAAAAAATATTTAAAAAAATTAAATAACAACAAAATTAAGTTTTAGTTAAAATTTTGAAAATTATAAATTTTAAGTTATTATTATTATTTTTTTGTCATAGGAGAAAAACACATAAATTAAACAGATACAATTATTGGTGTCATAACACCAATAACATAAGTACCAAGTTGATCAAGAAGCGTCATTAAAGGAGAATAATAGAAAACACTTTGCAGTGCTTGTTCCCAAGCCATCAATGCTAGGCCATCAACAAGTTCATTACCCTCCCTGTAAACAAGTTGGATAACCATGTCCCACTCCTTCAAACAGAGTTAAACTTTCCGAATTAAATTGATCTCTCCATCTTTAGTATCGCTGGTCAACATGCTAACAACATCAAAACTTTGTTGTCCACTCATCCAAGCAAGCATGAGTTCTTCAACCACACCCCACATCATCGCTTCCATATTGAACATGAGTTGTTGAGTCTAGAAAACTCAACAACCCATTCTCTATTCCAATCCTACATAACCCCCCCACAAGCAGACACACTAGTAGAATGTTAACATTAATGGGAGACAACATTAATGGCAAACAATACAAAGTGGTGCAAGTTTAGCACCCTAAAGTTGACTTTGAAAAAGTGGCATGAGATAATTTTTTTTTGGTCCTTGAGATAATGGGCTATTTATTGTTTGGTCCTTAAACCTCAACTATAAATAGGCCTTCTCATTTCTCATTTCAATTCATCCTAACCAATCTTTCTCTCTTAGTTTTCTCTCTTCTCCCATTTGAGAATTCTTAAGGAATTCTATTTGTTTGTAATACTTTGGAGATAGTAAAGTTATCATCTGGTGTTAGTGCCCGAGGACGTAGGTATAATTTACCGAACCTCGTTAAATCTCTTGTGTTCTTTCTTGTCCTATTTTTCTTTCAATATTTGAGGGTATAATAGTAGTATTTCATTGTGCTATTAAATTACTATAGAAGGGATATTCTGTCTAAGGAAAGACTTGGTATTTAAGAGATCCATGTGATCCACCTCTCTTCCCTGGGAATTGAACTTTGTGTGATTTTTTAGTACAATAATTTACACGCTTCCGACCCTATTAGAACAACAAGTGGTATCAAGAGCCGAAGGTTAATCGTAGTATGCTCTGTGGTTGCAGTTTGAACTGATCTTCCACATCAGAAAAGATTTCCTTAGGTATATTGAAAGATTATGGAGAAAACAGTCGGTGTAGGAGCTTCAACATCGTCCATGTGGACAAGACCAACAATTGCAAATGCAAGATTGGCCGTGGAGATCTTTGATGGCACGGGCCATTTTGGTATGTGGCAAAGTGAGGTTCTAGATGCCCTTTTTCAGCAGGGTCTAGACATTGCCATTGATGAAGAGAAACCAGATGATGTACAGGAGAAAGATTGGAAGGCGATCAATCGGTTGGCATGTGGCACAATTCGATCATGCCTTTCTCGAGAGCAGAGTATGCTTTTTCAAAGGAGACTTCTGCAAATAAGTTGTGGGTGGCACTTGAAGAAAAATTTTTGAAGAAAAACAGTCAAAATAAGCTCCACTTGAAGAATAAGGGAAAAGCTGCTGTAGATGCTTGTGTTGCTAAGCATGATACTAGTGACTCTGAACTATCACTGGTTGCATCATCATCGTCGTTCCATTCAGATGAGTGGATATTGGATTCGGGTTGTACCTATCATATGTCCCCTAACCGGGAGTGGTTCTCTGATTTAGTAGAACTAAATGGAGGAGTTGTTTATATGGGCAATGACAATGCCTGTAAAACTGTTGGGATAGGTTCAATCCAATTAAAGAATAAAGATGGATCAACCAGAGTTCTGACTGATGTTCGGTACGTGCCCAGTTTGAAGAAAAATCTCATCTCATTGGGAGCCTTGGAATCCAATGGTTCAGTTGTTACTATGAGAGATGAGGTTTTGAAAGTGACATCTGGCGCACTTGTGATATTGAAGGGCATCAGGAAAAATAACTTGTATTACTACCAAGGTAGTACAGTTATTGGAGCAGTCGCTACAGCTTCCGGTAACAAAGAATTGGACTCAATGCAGTTGTGGCATATGAAGTTGGGACATGCCAGCGAAAAATCCTTGCAAATTCTGGCAAAGCAAGGATTGTTGAAAGGTGCAAAGGCTTGCAAATTAAAATTTTGCGAGCATTGTGTTCTGGGAAAGCAAAAGAGAGTGAAATTCGGTACTGCTATCCATAATACAAAAGGTATTTTGGAATATGTTCACTCAGATGTGTGGGGGCCTTCCAAGACACCTTCATTGGGAGGAAAACACTACTTTGTTACTTTTGCTGATGACTTTTCCAGAAGAGTTTGGGTGTATACCATGAGAACTAAGGATGAAGTGCTTAGAGTTTTTCTTAAATGGAAAACTATGATCGAAAACCAGACTGGCAAGAAAATCAAGCGGCTTAGGACGGACAATGGAGGGGAATATAAAAGTGATCCGTTCTTCGATTTGTGCCAAGAGTATGGTATTGTTCGACACTTCACAGTTAGGGATACACCACAACAGAATGGAGTGGCAGAGCGTATGAATCGAACATTGCTGGAGAAAGTTCGATGTATGTTGTCCAATGCTGGGTTGGGCAAGCAATTTTGGGCTGAGGCTGTGACATACGCTGGTCATCTTGTTAATCGTTTGCCATCATCTGCATTAGAAAGAAAAACTCCTATGGAGGTATGGTCTGGAAAACCGGGTACAGATTATGATTCCTTACATGTGTTTGGAACCACTGCATATTACCATGTGAAGGAGTCAAAGTTAGATCCGAGGGCAAAGAAAGCTCTCTTTATGGGAATCACTTCTGGAGTGAAGGGATTTCGTCTTTGGTGCTTAAGCACAAAGAAAATGATCTGTAGCAGAGATGTTACCTTTGATGAATCTGCCACATTGAAAAAGGTAGCAGATAAAGATATTCAGACGAGCAATACTCCACAGCAGGTGGAGTGTACTCCAAAACAGGTGGAGTTTGAGCAGATGGGGATTTGCCCAGTTAATAAGTCTAATTCTCCAGCCACAATGGAGGAATTAGAGGTTGAAGAGGTTCTGACCCAAGAACCACTAAGTACACCAGAACCAGTTGCAGTTGCAAGGCCACGGAGAGAAATTCGTAAACCTGCTCGATTTACTGATATGGTGGCCTACGCCCTTCCCGTTGTTGATGATATTCCTATCACTTATCAATAAGCAATGCAAAGCTTAGAAAGTGATAAATGGAAAAGCGCCATGGATGAAGAAATACAGTCTCTCCGGAAGAACAATACTTGGGAGTTGGCGCAATTACCGAAAGGTAAAAGGGCAATCGGATGCAAGTGGGTATTCGCAAAGAAAGATGGATCTCCTAGCAAGAAGGATATTCGCTACAAGGCAAGATTGGTAGCTAAAGGCTACGCTCAGAAGGAGGGAATTGACTACAATGATGTATTTTCCCCTGTTGTGAAGCATTCCTCCATTAGAATTTTGTTGGCCTTGGTAGCACAGTTGAATTTGGAGCTAGCTCAAGTTGATGTTAAGACGGCTTTCTTGCATGGTGAGTTAGAAGAGGAGATCTATATGACTCAGCCCGAAGGATACATAGATGCTGGTGGTAGAAATTGGGTTTGTAAGCTGAACAAATCGCTATATGGATTGAAGCAATCCCCGAGGCAGTGGTACAAGCGATTTGATAGCTTTATGAGAAGGCAGAAGTACACAAGAAGCAAATATGACAATTGTGTATATTTGCAGAAGCTGCATGACGGATCTTTCATTTATCTACTCTTGTATGTTGATGATATGTTAATCGCTTCGAAGAGCCAAAATGAGATAGATAAGCTGAAGGCTCAGTTGAATCAAGAGTTCGAGATGAAATATCTAGGTGAGGCCAAGAAGATTCTCAGCATGGAGATAAGTAGAGATAGACCGAGAGGCAAGCTCTGTTTAAATCAGAAGCAATATCTGAAAAAGGTATTACAATGTTTTGGTGTAAATGAAAACATAAAACATGTAAGTACCCCACTTGCTTCTCATTTGAAACTCAGTGCTCAATTATCTCCGAAAACTGAAGAAGAAAGAGAATATATGGTGAAAGTCCCATATGCTAATGCAGTTGGGAGTTTGATGTATGCGATGGTGTGTACGAGGCCTGACATTTCACAAGCTGTTGGAGTTGTGAGCAGGTATATGCATGATCCTGGAAAAGGACATTGGCAAGCTGTGAAATGGATTCTACGGTATCTTCGAAAAACTGTAGATGTTGGTTTAATTTTTGAACAGGATGAAGCACTTGGTCAGTTTGTAGTTGGATATGTTGATTCCGACTTTGCTGGTGATTTAGATAAACGTCGTTCAACTACGGGGTATCTGTTTACTCTTGCGAAAGCCCCAGTGAGTTGGAAGTCTACCTTACAGTCTACAGTAGCTGTGTCTACTACAGAGGCAGAATATATGGCAGTTACAGAAGCTGTTAAGGAGGCTATTTGGCTTAATGGATTGTTGAAAGACTTAGGAGTTGTTCAAAGTCACATAAGTTTATATTGTGACAGTCAGAGCGCTATTCATTTAGCGAAAAATCAAGTCTATAATTCAAGAACCAAGCATATCGATGTAAGATATCACTTTGTGCGGGAAGTCTTTGAAAAAGGAAAAATTCTACTTCAGAAGATTCCGACAGCAGATAATCCCGCAGATATGATGACCAAGGTGGTAACAACAATCAAGTTTAATCATTGTTTGAACTTGATTAACATCCTAAGAATTTGAGCACCTTCAGGTGTATGGCACTCGAGAGTGCATTTGTAGGTACTACAAAAGATAGCTTTATCGAATTTGGGGAGTTGAAGGAAGTGTGTGAAGATGTGATTATCCTAATCAAATCTTCAAGGTGGAGATTGTTAACATTAATGGGAGACAACATTAATGGCAAACAATACAAAGTGGTGCAAGTTTAGCACCCTAAAGTTGACTTTGAAAAAGTGGCATGGGATAATTTTTTTTTTGGTCCTTGAGATAATGGGCTATTTATTGTTTGGTCCTTAAACCTCAACTATAAATAGGCCTTCTCATTTCTCATTTTAATTCATCCCAACCAATCTTTCTCTCTTAGTTTTCTCTCTTCTCCCATTTGAGAATTCTTAAGGAATTCTATTTGTTTGTAATACTTTGGAGATAGTAAAGTTATCATCTGGTGTTAGTGCCCGAGGACGTAGGTATAATTTACCGAACCTCGTTAAATCTCTTGTGTTCTTTCTTGTCCTATTTTTCTTTCAATATTTGAGGGTATAATAGTAGTATTTCATTGTGCTATTAAATTACTATAGAAGGGATATTCTGTCTAAGGAAAGACTTGGTATTTAAGAGATCCATGTGATCCACCTCTCTTCCCTGGGAATTGAACTTTGTGTGATTTTTTAGTACAATAATTTACACGCTTCCGACCCTATTGGAACAACATAGAAGACTTACAAACACCATCAATATTCAACTTGCACCATCCCGAATTAGGTTTCCTCCAACTAGCCAATAATCACATTTCTCGAGCGGCTACTTATGATATTGTTATTAGCATTCTCCATATCGCACCAATACATTGTTGCTGCAGTTGCAAACTCCTTTGCAATACCTATTCAAGCTCTACAAAATTGCCATAAAAAATGAATCTATTCATTTGCTTCCGTAGGCTCCAACATAATCCTCTAAAGAGGATATCCCAACCAAAACTATCTCGAGCAAAGTAACTGGGATTAGAAAGATTCTCGTTCACCCATCAGGAATCTGCATAGTCATGAATTCAACAAGTTTCTCCTCTCAAATTGCTTCCAAATGACCGACGCTACAATACATCCATGAAGCACATGGTCCAAAGTTTCATCCTCAACTTTGCACACTTCACACCTCGCATCAATGGTCATATGCCTTCTCTTCCTTTCATTGTTTGTTAACAATTTACCCAAGCACATTAACTATAGAAAAACTCGAATTCTTTGGCGTCCTCTAAATACTGTTATTATTTTATTAATTTTATATATACAAATAAGTTGGTGAGATAAACTCAATTAGCGTATTAATATATGTACTAATGATAGAGTTTTAATTTCCTTGTAGAAGAAATTAACATTTAATTCGTAAGGTAAAATACAAAATTGCTTTCAAGTTTTTTTTTAGCAGTTATGCATATTAGTAAAGAAAAGAAATCATTATAATGTTAACTTTTAATATATATATATAATCAAACAATGTCACTTTCAAAAAAAAAAAATAAATAAACAATGTCAAATTAAAAAACCAAAATACCCTACTACTAAACCTAAAAAAAAACCCTAGAAAATTACCCTAATAATAATAACCAAAGCTTTAGGCGAAAACTGAATATGAAATTACTATTAAAATATCAGCAGTTTGATTTTGAATATGCAACGCAGTCCCTAATTGAAAGCCCAGGCGTTCTCCCTCCTTATCTCTTCTTCTTCTTCGGGGGTGAAATCATTCTCTATGTTGAAGGTTTTTCGAATCTCCTCCGGCGACTTTCCCTTTATCATGTCCGCCACCGTTTGGCACATCAAACCCAACAAGCTCTTTATATTCAAAAAGTTAGCCGCCTGAAATCCAATTTTCAATTTAAAAAATTCAAGATCGTTTAAGAAGCACGATAATGGCAGAATCGTAAATAGAGAAAGAAACTAACCAATGTGAGATAATAGAGGGTGTTCTGGTCAACTTTGGCGAAATTGGCATCCCAATCTTTAAATTTAGTAGGCAATTCATCGTCCTTATCATCGACGTGCTTGGTGCAAAACTCGAGGACCTTGGCTAAGGTGTTACCGGTTACGCCGGGGATAGGGATTTCGCCGTCGGCGCAGTCGTCTTCGATCATGTTCTTGATAGTCTGTGATTTAAGCGCCACCGCTTCGTCCACCACGAAAATCACTCCGTCGGAGCTCTTCAATGTAACCTTCTTGGAAGTTGACGACGCCATTGTTGGTGGTTGAAGAAAACCCTAATCCAAACAGAGAGCGAAAATATGATGCTTAAGATTATTAATAACGACTGAGGGAAAGTTTATGCAAAAAGTGAGGGAAACTCGTATGGTATTTATAGAAGGATTTAGCGTACGCACGTACTGAATTGAACCTAATTCTACTCATACTAGGATTTTACAATGAATAAAATAAAATAAGTGCATGTAAATTCTAGTAAATATAAAACTCTCAATTTGGGCCTGGAAAAAAATTAAATTTCATCTCTCTATAATGCCATCAATATATTCATTAGCTAATTTAATTAAATAATTATTCCCTATATATTATTTTCATTTAACAAAACCCATTCTAAAATATATTGGTCTAACTAATTAAATATTAATATTAATATTAATATTCAAATCTTGACTGAATTTTTTTATTATTTCAATATTAATATTTTTAAAATTAAATAACATTAATATAATTTATTCTAAATTAGTTAAATACATTTAAAAATGCTTTATAAATTACTTACCTTTTCAATTAATTAATGATTTTTCAATAATTTTATTAAAAATTTAATTTATACAACTGCCCCATATATTACATAAGAATACACACTAATATAGTAATAAATTTATTTGAATATTATGCATGTAAAAACGATCGGATTATTATATTGTACATATTCAATTGTTTTACTAACAATTGGCAGTTAGTATTTTGCATGCTTTGCTTTACGCTTTTCCCTATCGATATGATAGCATATAATAAACACAATTATTTAAAAATTAAATTATTAAAATATTAATTGTATAAATTATTAAACTATTTATATGGTTGGTTAGGACTCAGTCCCTAAAATAATTTTTTTTTTCATTTAGACCCTTTAAATTTTTTAAAATTTTAAATTAATAATGATATAATTGTACTTTGACCCCCCAAAAAATGATAAAAAAAATTGATTTAATCTTTTAAAAATCTCATTAAGTAAAAGTCAATTATCTATCCAATCTAATATTAATTGGATGCTTGAATACTTAGAGACTTTCATGCGTTTGTATACAAAGTATCTTCCAACCCTTCTACAACAATTCATTAGTTAATTAGACATTCCCCTTATCTAATCTAATTCAAAACTCCTCTAATAGCCACTCCATTAATAAGCAGGGCTCCCATATCAAGATTTACTGATTTCCTTCCACTACTTTAGTTTTTCCTTGAATCCTATTCAAATGGTTAAATTTTATTTTTACTATCATAAAAATTAAAATTTAATTTTTTTCCCTAAATAAATTTAATGTAAATGATTTGAAGAAGGGTACACTTTTTTTTAATTATTTTAATATCTCAGATGAGTTAACCAATAAGTTATAAAGGGCTAAAAATGATTTTTTTTAAATATATATTTTAAAATTTTAGAGTTACGACTAAATTGATAGATTTTGTAAACATTGAGGACAAATTTTATTAAACTTTTTAGAATTAGAACTAAAATGTCAAAATTCATAAACATTGAGAGCTAAATTTGTTGAATTTTTTTATATTTAGGATCAAATTGATAAAATATGTAAATATTAGAGGTCTAATTTTTTATTAGACCAATAAAAAAAGCCACATCAATTAAGAGTGATTAAAATATTTAATTTTAAAAATTTTAACGATTAAATTTAAAAAAAATAATAGTTAGATAATTAAAATAGAATAAAAATCATAATTAGATGATATTTTTATAGTTTACCCATAAAAAATAATTTTTAGCTGACAAAAATGTAATGGACTAATATTTGAGAAGCATGCTTAAAACGTATTTCGGATGACAAAAATATTTAATTTAACATTGTTTTTAGTGTTAAAAAAGGTGTTTTAATACATCATAAAAAAATGTTATCATATTTCTGTTTGTATATAAAAAAATTAAATACATTAACCAATGTCACACTCACGATAATAATAAAAGCATTAAATTGAAAAAAAAAATCCTCTAATCTAGAAAATACTAAACCCTGAAAATATAACAATAATAATAATAAAATAACTAAAAACCAATATAACGAAAATGTCCTCTAATCGACAATCCTATCGTAATATCGACACTTTGATTTGAATGCATGGAATCCCTAATCGAAAGCCCAGGCGTTCTCCCTCCTTATCTTTTCTTCTTCTTCAGGGGTGAAATCGTTCTTTATGTTGAAGGTTTTCCGAATCTCCACCGGCGACTTTCCCTTCATCATGTTCGCCACCGTTTTGCACGTCAAATCCAGCAAGCTCTTTATTTCCAAAAAGTTAGCCGCCTGAAATCCAATTTTCAATTTCAAAAAATTATTATTATCATTCACGATTTCAAAATCGCTTAAGAATCACGACAATGGCAGAATCATAAACAAGAAAAAAAAAACGAAAGAAAAAAACCAACCGAGATGAGATCAAAGAGGGTGGTCTGGTCAACTTTCACGAAATCAGCTTCCCACTCTTCAAATTCAGTAGTCGGCTCACCGTACTTACCATCGACATGGTTGTTGCAATACTCGAGGACCTTGGCTAAGATCTTACCGGTGACGATGGGGATAGGGATTTCGCCATCGGCGCAGTCATCTTCGATCATGCACTTGATAGGTTGCAATTTAAGCGCCACCGCTTCGACCACCTCGAAAGTCTCTCCGTCGGAGCTCTTCACTATAATCTTCTTGGAAGTCGACGCCATTGTTGTTGGTTGAAGAAACCCTAATCCAAACAGTGAGCGCGAAAATCGAAGGCTTAAGATTATAAAAAAGTGAGGGAAACTCGTAAGGTATTTATAGATGGATAACTATTAGCATACGTCATTGAATTTAGACCTAATTCCACTCGCACTAGGATTTTAAATACAGTGAATTCTATAATAAAATAACTTCTAGTTGAATTTCACATGATTTGAAATTTTATATCATACCTTTAATTAATTAATACTTATAATTATATTGGTTAAAATTGTTCCACAATTGTTAGTAAAATAACACTAATATAAATTTTTTTATATTAATTACAAGATTGAACAAGAATAATATTAATATATATAATTAGAAATAGAAAACAAAATTAAATTGAAATATTATATTGTTAGTTGAGGCCTGTTTAAATAGTCTTTTTAAGACAGATTTGACCAATTCTTTAGGTGCTAAAGAAAAATCGACTATCTTCCAAGATACATCATTGAAAAGTATATTGAATAATATTCGATATTTCGAAAAAGTTGGAAAATATTTTTATTATTAAAAACATCATAATGAGTTAAAGAGCAAAATTTTCAAGAAAATTTAAAGTTAATGTCTAATTAACTATGTTTAAATATTTAGATAACTAAAAGATTATAAAAGTAGAGGCTCATTGTTGTTGTGGTGTGGTATTGATTCTATATTCGATTTTTGTTGCTATGTGCTCTACTTATTTTGCTGCTGTAAACCGATTTTGTTGGGATTGGTGCAACGCAAGATATGGATTAGAAGTTGTCTTTGTTGCTAAAGCTTGATTGGGGTTCAATTTTTGTGAAATGGTATTTCGTGGTTGTCGTGAGTTTGTCCGATTGATGTCGTGAGGTTCTTATTGTTAGTTTTTCTAGTTCTTGTGAAATGGTCTTTTGGTGGCTGTCGTGAGGTTTTTATTGTTGTTATTGCTGCTGCTAGTTTTTATTCGATTTTAGGTCAGCTCTTTTTGCCCAAATCTGAATGATCCTATGATATTGAAAACTCTATGTAGTGGGCTAAGTTGATTATTGAATGATCAATTTTTTTTAAAACATTGTAAAAGTAGGGAGCCAAAATATATGATTAGGGGCTAAATCTCAATTTAAATATGGTAGAAGAATCAACATCATAATTTTACAAAAAGGAAATCTTGATAAAGTGTTTCATATAAGAATCTGATTATCTTGTAAAACAAGTGTATTATATTGTAAATATTCAATTATTTTACCAACTTTGACAATTATTATTGGGATAAATTTTAAAATTATATATTAACTTTGATTTGAACTTCGATTCATTATAATTTTATACATAAAAATTTAATTTCATTTAATTCTCACAAATAATTGACACAATTATTGATATAGCATCATTTTATGTGTATGATCACACTAAATCAAAATTTTGTGTATAATTACAATAAATCAAAATTTCATATATAAAATTATATAAAATTACACATTAAACTAAAACTCATATATAAATTTGTAATTTATCCCAAAATAATTTCCATGACATCTGAATTTATATATATATATTCTTTGTCATCTTATTGTAAATTTCTGTCTATGTCATAGATCTTTTGCTTCTTAAACCCTAGGGACTACCTAAAAAACAAGACCAAAAAAAAAAAATCGACAAGGGTTGTTGTAACTCGAGTTCACCCCTCATGGGAAAACTTTCTTCTTTTTCCCGGGAAATTCTACTGTTTGACTAAGAAACCAACGCCTCTATGCTAGCTTTCTTTGCTGTTTTACAAACAGGACAAGAATCAAGCAAGGCTTCACAATTCTTACACGAACAAAGATGTCTGCAAGGAAGGAACAAAACACAAGTACTTCGACTATTACAACATTTGCAAACCATTCTTGTATCCTCATCTTCACAACATGATTCTGCATCGTCGACTCCATTGATGAAACAACACGAAGCTCGTTCTTTTAACGCTTCAAGCTTCTTGTTCAAACACATAGCCATTGCTTCCTTTTCATAAGCCACTTTTTTCCATCCTTGGTTATCCATCTCTAGTTTCTTCAACAGATTTTGTAATTCTATTAATTTGTTTTTTGCTTTTTGTATCTCCTCGTCTTTTTGATTCAGTAAAATCAATGCCCTCGATTCTATTTTGTTTAAAAACATAGTAATTTGCTGGTTTCTTTGTTGTTCCAGCAACAATCGCAATCTCTCATTCTGAATAACAAGAAACAAAAAAAATCATGAAAGAAAAACCGACAATGAAGATCTAAATCATCTTTTAGTTTCTTTCAATTTCAATTCAAAAAACCGAAATAATAATAATAAATTTAACTCTTAATATTTACATATATTATCAATTTAGTCTCGATTTTAAAAAATTTAATAAATTGAATTTTTAGCATTTACTCATTTACATAATATTACATTTATTAATTTAATGCCAAATGAAATGTCAATTGAAAAGGTATTTTTATTTTTTTGTTTTTTTGTTTTTCTTTTTACCTGTGATATGATGAACTGATCAATCTCATGTCGCTGCTGCAACTGTTGCTGTCGATGATCAAAAAGGAACTGATTAAACGCGCCACTGCCAAGGCCACCATTGTCGCCGCTGCCGCTGCCGCTACCACCACCACCACCACCAAAGCAAACATTGTCAGAATAGAACTGAGCTTCTTGTATGGCCATTTTTTTCCAATCAACAAACAAAACTCCCTCAAAAATAAAGCCAAGAATTCAAATCAAACCCTCTTTTTTTCTTCTCAAAATCAGATAAAACACTCAGATGTTTTTATCATTTTTTCTCACTTGGATCAAAGAAAACTCTTTTTTGAACAAAAAGGAAGTGAAAAGGGTGATGAAGTCAAAGATATGAAGATGAAGATGAATATATATATACACGAAATTTGAATGCACAATGTATTAAAGTAACTGAAAAAATACATAAAAGGAAAGACAGAAAAAAAGACAGGCTACTAATTGCTCATAGAAATGTCAAATATGTCAGTTTAAGTCACAATTGAAAAGCCTGAAGAAAAGGATTTACTATAACAACTCCTGCCAAGTCACATTTCAACTTTTATTTATATATAGCAATTATTTATATGGAATCCAGTGGTGCTTAATTAACGTTGCCAAAATAACTCACAAACTGTTGTGTTTTACTTTTTAGGTAAAACATAAAATAATACCCACGTGTTTGTTTCTAAAGTTGTACATGGTTGGGCCGGTTTCTAATAAAAATTTACTCAATTGATATACTGGGGTCATTTCAAAAAACGGTTTTAAAAATTTATTCAAACTTGATCAGGGGGAAGCTAGGGCTAACAAGGTTCGGTCTCCTTTAAAACTGTTATGTAGGCTTTTAAATTTTTTTAAAAATTTTAAATTAATAAAAATAAAATTGTATTTGACTCTTCTAAAATTATAAAAATTCGATTTAATTCATTATAAAGATATAGATTATAAAAAATTAAAATCAGCCCCCTAAAAAATTGTTCTTGCTTCGCCCCTGAACTTGATCTGAATAAAAATGTTAAAACCCATTCTGATTTGCCCGTATTAATTTTTTTACACCTACAATGTGAATGTATCATAATAGCTAGTATTGTTGAATTTAGTGTTATTAATCAATTTAATACAAATTTACTTTAAAAAATATGATCTAAAAACCATGTTTTAAGAAAACAATAAAATATTTAAACAAGGATGTTTTTATCTTTCACCATTTTTATATTTAAATAAAACAATTAAAAACCAAATAATAGAGTTTGAATCCAAAATAATAGGAATCTACACAAATATTTTATCAATCCACCTCTAATTTTCTTTCACCCCATCGACCATTGCGACATAATATATAGGTTAAAATATATCATAAGTTCTTGTAATTTTTATAAAATTTGAATTTAATCTCTCTATTTTCATATTTCAACATTTAAATGCAACTATTAACACTTATTTTGTTAAATTCACGTTCATTATAATATTACTTTTTAGTTAGGTGAATGGTAAGTGAGTATTTTCTTAATTTCAAAATGGCACAGCAATAAATTTAAAAGTGATAACAATAGAAGAGGAATTTTAAATTTTAAAAAGTAGAGGAACTAAAATACCGGAAAATAAAAGTATAGGGACTAAATTTTAAATTTGTAAAGAGTTAGAGGGATCTATGACATATTATATTAGATCCCGACAGAGCCCACAAGGATCCAGCCCATTGTGGCTTCTAACATGGGACTTTGGGCTATCTATCTGTGCGTTCTTTCGTGCCTTTCAATGGAGGCTTATCCCTCTCACCTTAAAACATAAATACATACACAAATTAAGAAAACAATCCAAAACCCTTATAGCTTCGCTTTGGTAGCTTTCAGTTTTGGCGGGAGGATAGAGGAGAGAGATCTCTGCGAAGAATCCATGGCGGGCGATTCAGAGATGAACCCAGAGCAGGTAGAAGAAGAGTTCAGCGTATGGAAGAAGAACACCCCTTTCCTCTATGATCTCGTCATTTCTCACCCTCTCGAATGGCCTTCTTTGACTGTCCATTGGGTTCCTTCTTCTCCCACTCCTTACGGATCTGACCCTACTTTTAACGTTCACAAACTCGTCCTCGGAACTCACACCAGCGGCGGCGCCCCCGATTTTCTAATGATAGCCGACGGAGTTCTCCCCACTCTCGCCTCTGAATCCAATATCGCTGCTAAAAATGATGACCCAGTTATCCCTAAGGTTTGTTATTTTGTTTCAGTTTTTTAGGTTTTCATTTACTTAATTTCGTGGGCACTCTCAGTCTTCGATGATATTTATTGAATTGTATCGTATTATAGTTCTTGTTTATGGGCAGTGTTCTTTGGCTACCAATTGTTTGATGAAATTACTAGCCGGAGTTTGTTTGCTGATGATAGGTTGAGATAACACAGAAAATGCGTGTTGATGGGGAAGTCAACAGGGCTAGATGTATGCCTCAAAACCCGGTTATTATCGGCGCAAAGACCAGTGGCTCCGACGTTTTCGTGTTTGATTATGCCAAGCAGGCTGCAGCTAAAGAGCAGGAGGGTGACTGTGTTGCTGATTTGAGGTTGAGGGGTCATGAAAAGGAAGGGTATGGATTATCATGGAGTCCATTTAAGGAGGGTTATCTTTTGAGTGGTTCACAAGACCATAAGATATGCCTTTGGGACTTGTCTTCTTGGCCTCAAGATAAGGTTCTTGATGCAACCCATGTTTATGAGGTATTTATAGGACTTTGCTCTTTTGTTTCATAGGAAATGCTCGGATTTTTTTACCTTGAAAACATTTATTACTTGATTGTGAGTATCTGTGAATGTACTTGTAGGCCCATGAGAGTGTGGTTGAAGATGTGTCATGGCATTTGAAGAATGAGAATATATTTGGTTCTTCTGGTGATGATTGTATGTTAATGATCTGGGACTTGCGCACTAACCAAACTGAACAACGTGTTAAAGCTCACGACAGAGAGGTGAATTAACAAATTTTACCCTAATATTACAGTCTTTGTGTAGTATTATGTTTCCATTTCCATTTGATCATCGGATAAGAAATGTTTGTTTTTTGGTCTCAGATCAATTATTTGTCATTCAATCCTTATAATGAGTGGGTTCTGGCTACAGCATCGTCCGACTCCACCGTAGGTTTGTTTGATGTACGAAAGCTGACTGTACCTTTGCATGTTTTAAGCAGCCACAGGTGAGTTTACTGCCTCTTAGATCGATCCCTGTGTTTATATGCCAAAGCTAGTTACAATTCGATTCTATCTTTCAGTATATGCGGTAATATAGTTCTAGCTGCATCCAAACTCCATTAGTAAAGAAATATTTTACTGCACAAATGGTGCTTGAAATCATTGAAATAGGTTTTGTAACCTCGGGTTTGTCTTTTACAGTGGAGAGGTCTTTCAGGTAGAATGGGATCCTAATCACGAGACGGTGCTGGCATCTTCTGGTGATGATAGGAGGTTGATGATTTGGGACCTTAACAGGTAGTTCATGTTTGGATCGATACTAGGAATCTGTTAAATGCTTTTATTTTGCCTGTCATATATCACTTATTATGCTTTCCCTTCGTTTTTGCTTCCAAACTTTTTGTGATCATCATGTTACTCGGACTTGGGTGTGAGCGTGAGTGTGAGATACAGAGTCTTTGATAAACATGGATATATTTGTACTTTCATGATTCTTTTATGTATTTGGAGGAACCTTGGAGGTCCTATCCTCAACCATGCTCCCGAACTGCTCTGTTCTCATGTAATTCGATCATGTCCACCTTTAGCATTGGCTCATTCATAAACATTCTCCTCCTCTGCGCTCTCCCTCAGGATCAATAATTGGCTTATTCTCAATGATTTGCAGGATTGGAGAAGAGCAATTAGAAATCGAATTAGATGCCGATGATGGCCCTCCTGAACTTCTCTTTTCTCATGGAGGCCATAAAGCTAAGATTTCAGATTTCTCGTGGAACAAAAATGAGCCATGGGTGATTTCTAGTGTAGCTGAAGACAACACACTTCAAGTGTGGCAATTGGCAGAGAGTATATATCGAGACGAGGATGACACTCAAACTGCCGAAGACCATCCATAGTCCATAGAAGTTGGATTTAGAGTTTTAAGGATATGACCTTTTTAAGTAAGATCATTGTGAGTTTATAATAATGTTTTGTATGTGGACAGCTTTAGGAGTCTTTTAACATGTAATTTAATATTCAAACCTTGTGCCTGCTGTTGAACTAAATTTGATGTAAAACTTATGACACTGAAGTTTGGTTTCAACTTAATTGAGTTTTATCGCCGACCCTAACTTAAATTTAACTTGTATTATTGCGGATATATAAAAGGTTAAGTTATATTAGTTGTCATTCGATTATGGTTTATTTCTCCTTTTTTATTTACCAAAATGAAAAGTTGCAAAATAATTTTTTAACTATTAGTAATTTTTTTTGTCACTCAGTTATTAACTGAAAAATTATAAAGTAATCTATCAACTATTCAATTTAATTTTTTTATCATGAATTGGTTAATGTAAAAATGGAAATACAGATAGAATTGAATTGTTGGGTGAGTAATTAACTCATAACAAAAAATAAAAATAAAAAAAATCCCTTTCTAACAAAACAAAAGGACTTGTACCAGATTGCAATGAACAAGACACATCTAAAAGGAAAGTCAAGATCAAGTACTCATTTTATCTCTGCCAACTAAACAGTTCAACCATCTTTTTTTCCAATTTGAAAGCCACATTTGTGGCAACTAACAAGCTCGAAGGCGGCTATTGTTAGGCACAGTTAGCAGTTACAGGAAAAAACCGTAACCTTCAACGACTCCCTCACCGTTCTACAACTACGAGTTTTCATCAGACATTCATTGATCAAAACCTCGGTTAAAAGATGGCACTTACCCTCTTTGAGCAGGCATCTCCGGCCTTCCTAAAACCAAAAACTTTGTAAGCTACCAATGTCAATCGCAAGCTAGGGGACTGCAGGGAGTGAAAACTTGAAACTCACCTGCTATGGGGGCTCACACCTCACAGTATTTGAAACATCATAGATATTCCACCTTAAATTCTGTAATTCAGCAATAAAAGAATTCATATAGCTCAGAAAGACGGAACTAGAACTCAACGAAACGAGGGCAAACTTCAATAACAGCAAAATGGTATAATGAAAACCACACTAATCCGCAAAAGCACCTATGAACTTTTTAAATTCATCGGCAAAGCATAGCATCATCAATCATAATTAGCTATAGATCTCATACATTGTAGGCAGGAAAAAGGGATAAGGCAATTTATTGAGTTTAGCTCCCAGACACTACGAGCTATAATCCAGAAGTTTCCACTTTACAAGTTTATCGTCTTTAAAACCATAAAAACATCTCAGATAAACCATAACTACGGAATTAACATGAAAGGGAAATGAAAATTGATAAAAATGAAAAAGCAATGCAACCTGAGGGAGCGTGATGGATCCGAAAGAAACTTGCTTGTTGGAAGACAAATATGTACCCCATAGAATATGGATAATGCTCGCCTCAACAGTTCTTTAACCTGCTGTAGCTGGACGAACACCTCCCAAGAAAATAAATATCAGTATCAAAGCCACAACATAATCAAAAGCAGTGTTACACATTGCATGCAGCTATATTCCGTTTTTAAACAGTCATTGGTCAATACAGCTTATAATATTCGGAATATTGCATGAACAAGTTCAAATATCTGTTAAAAGTCCTCTCTTAGATTATAGCTCATACACCATGAGGACTTGAACATGTCCGTGTCAACACCTAAATGTACAAATAATGTTCTGCGACTCATGGTGGTTCTTAAATCTTATGTAAATCTTTTGCCATTCCTCTCCTAATAATTCTAAACTCGAATAGTAGATCTGTACTAGATGATGATGTATTCAAAACAATACTCAACTCTAGACACACAGGAGAAAAAACTACTTTCAGCAACCCTAACAAGGTACACGAAGCAAAAATCGAGCACACTATCTTCTCTAGAAGATTAAAATGTTGGATTGGAAATTCGAAGCATGAAAATAGTGAAGCAAATAACTAAAGCTGACATACTAGTCACAGAAGGTGATAGAATAAAGTTTGGATATATCATATCACACATTAACTTTCCAATATTTATCATATATTACGAGAAAGAACTCCTAAATTTTACCTTTTCTCCTTTTTGTGCCAGAAGAATTGCCATTGGACGCTGCAATTCCAACCCCACCTCTAGGAAGCTCCTTTGCTCCAGAGTTTTGACTTGCCAAGCATTGAATATCATCAAATTCACACCCATTAAATCCATGTCCGTCCAGCGCTGTGGCTTCTCCTGTATTACCTTCGACCTCGGGTTGAAGGCAATACATCTGATCATTGCATTGTATATTGCAGGGATTCATCAAATAAGCACCAGGCAAATTCAAGGTGCTAACATTATTAGCTGTTGGTTTCTGATAAGGAAACGAACCAATCTCCCCTTCAATTCTTCCTCGAACATCCACAAGCAAACACTTAAGCCGTGCAATCTCAGCCTCCAATGCAGCTTGCCCTTGCAATCTCTTCAACAGCTGCTGGTTCAATGTCCTCAACCTCACAACCTCGTCTTCCAATGAGGCTGCTCGTGCCTTAACCTTTTGCCTATACTTCCTAACAGCTTCTCGATTACCCAAAGAGCGTTTCTTTGGTTTCTTCTCCCTAGAGCCCTCTGTGTCATCAGCAGCAGCTTCATCTTCAGTTGAGGCAGGCACGATTTTGGTATGAACATGGAAACACGTGTGTGTATGAGAATTATCAGGGCCAGGTGGGTTGCAAGTGTGTGTATGCGTACATGCATGAGAATCATTGAGTATTTCATTGAAAAAACTGTCCATCGAGCAACTGCTTGGAATATCACCCATGTTATTGCCACCAGAAAACACTTCTTGGTTTGAAAAATCGAGCTCCCCTTCGTCCATTACAACTAAAAATCCCCCCCAAAGAAAGGGAAACACTTAAATCTATTGAAGAAGGGAAACACTTAAATCTATTGAAGGAGAGACAAATTTACGATTTTGAACCTGAACCAAACAATAATTCACACCCAATTAGCAAGTAACAACACCAATATATATATAAATGTAAAAATCCTAATAATTTCTATATGCATACGTTATACAATATATATATATTCTTCAAAGCATCCATTACAAGATTAAGAGGAATTTTCAACTCAAAACAAATATCACCAATCATAATCAGCAAAAAGGAAGTAGACAAAAGAAAGCCTTTGTTTAAAAAAAAAACAGCAAGTTGAACAACCTGGGATGATCCGAACAATTCGATACAATTAAGGTTCAACAAGAAGCCAAAAGAACAACGAATCGAAAACGAGCATCGTAATCATAGATTCGACAAATCGAAAACCCTAGAAAATAATCAGCATCCCCTTTTATGCATTTTCCTTTGCTTCACAAAAAGATATAATGAAAATAACTACAAAGCTAAATAACAAAACGAAGAGAGTGGGTTTTTTTTTACTTTTAATATTGGTGAAAAAATGGAAAATTCATACAATTTTGAAAAGATTCCTAAAATGGACGTACCGGAAAAAAAGGAAGAAGAAATGGAGAGCTGAAAGTTGCAGAGATTCCACTGTCTTTTTTTTTTTTTCTGGGTCTGAAATTGTGGAGTCCTTGTTGCTCTTAATTTATACGTACTTGAGGGACTTAATTATAAATTCAAAAAACTTATATTCAGTGAAATACTATGGTGTATCGTTGTTTATGAATTGGAAGGTGTAACTTAGGTTTGTTACCGTTTGATATTAGATTATCTTCCACGTGAATGATGATGACGATGATGGGGTTGTTTGTGGGCAACGAAAATTTGAAGGAACTTTGGGTCAATTGTGGAAGATTGGGGACTTTGGGCCCTAGTAATGTGAAAGTTTAAAGTCTTTGGTCCCCGCTCCCACTATTCATTTCAATAATTTCATTTTTCATTTGTAATTTATTTTATGAATATTTATTATTATTAAGATGCGGCTGTATTTAGTACATTATCACTGAAGTATTTTAATTTCACAAGTCATGTTTTTTTTTTTAGTTCAGTATACCTTAAATAAGACATATCACAATAAAATTTTCCTCGATGAATATATTTTGGAGGTCTTTCTATTATATGGATATTATGAAATTAATTTTTTTATTATTAAATAGATTAATATTAAATAATGTTAAAATGAAATAGGCTAACCTCTATTGTTTAAAAAATCCTGAAAATTATTATTATTTTAATTGTAATTCAATTTTAAATAAAAAATTGTATTTATAAAATCATAAAAATGAAAAATTAATTTCATCTATAATATATGTGTTTCCCAATACTATTAACCATTTAAAAAGTCTACTAATATGCCAAATAAACTTTCACACTCATTAATGTAGTATATGTAATTCTTTTTAAAAAATTAATTTAATTGAAAATTATTGCTGACAGAAAAGTTCTGTCAGATAAATTGTCAATTAGTAAAATATCTCCTACCTTTTAAAATAATGAAATAATAGCTTTCCTTAGTGATGTGGGACTTGACACTTGAGCTAATTAAACAAGCTAGATGGGAAATAGCATATAATATAAAGCTGCTAGTCAAGCCTATTTTAATTATGATCTATCATTAGAAATCAAATGAGAAATGAAAAAGAAAACGTTGGTTGTTTTTAATTGTTTGACCTAGAAATAGCACAAAGACCCAGCTGCCCTACCCTGAAATTATTACCTTTCTACACGTGGATTCTAATTTCAGAGTGTTTGGTGAGCTAATTTGCAGTTTTGAGCCCTTGGAATAATGGATTGAAGACACAAAGATTAAGCAACCACATAGGATAGATTACTCTAACTAAATTATTAATACATTTATATTTTAATAATTTAATTTTAAAAAATTATAAAATAATCACTAAACTATTTATTGTTATATAGCATTTTCTATTCACACTCTCTTCATTAATTGAACGTCGCAAATTTACTAACTAAAATTTAAATTACTTTCGAAGAATAACCTTCTCTAATTTTCGATACTAATCATTATACTAACTTATATCTAACATATATTCTATTCGTTAGTTAGTATTAAAACATCATATTAATTATCAAATTATCAATTGTAACTTGCTAAATAATAACTTTTAAAGAATCCAATGATTCAAATGAATAACTTTCAATAATCATTTTATAATTTTTTATAATTAAATAATCAAAACAATATATTTTACCCAAAAATGTAAATATCCGCATCTGATTTATTTAAATTGTTGTTTTTCAATATTTTAACGCTTTGTTTTTGCATTATCATTCGATAAAAACGAAATATAAGTCTTCATATAAAAATACCAAAATAAAAGTTTTATTTTGAAAGAGCTTAAACTGATAATTATTTTTTAAAACTAGCAAAAAAAACAAAATTTCTATTTATTCAAAAAACTAAAAGACTTCAATTAAATTATTAATATAAAAAAACAAAAACAAAATTTGTCTAAACCAAGACCCTACCTACACCTAGATTCAACCCTACATTAAAAATTAAAACCACCTCTAACGGAGCATATCAACGAACAAGATTCATATAGATGGAATGTACACCCTTTTATTTTTTCTTCTAAGCGAACAAAAACAAATTTGTATCGAATTTCCTCATTTATTCATTTTCCTTCCACCATTTATGCAATATATATATATATTCAAATATAATTTCTATTTATATACAAAACTCTTGGAACTGCATGCAACAACGCTTCACAAAAATCCTCGGATGTGCTTGTGTTGCAGTCCCCATTTCACCTGAGATCACAATTTAAACAAAAATGCTCACAAATGGGAAAAATTAAAAAGGTTGAGATCTATCATTTACACGCAGCATTTAGGGCTCTGAGTTGGAGTATAAACGAGACACGTGTATCAGTTCGAAATAAACACAAATTCAGCCAGGTTATTATTGAGTTGAGACCGTAACTCGGCATGATAACATCCCTAGCAACTATGAGCATGAAGTTTGAACAGATGATCTACCATTAAAGTTGCAACGAACCTTGCCAATGCGAAAAAATATGGAAGAGCAGCGATGAGAAGCCATAGCTTGAGCAAAAAATAACGAGCCGCTTTGAAACATCAAACAATCGCAGGTGAAAAAATTGACCAGATTGTGTCGAGAGTATACACAGGTCTCTGTCTTACGAATTCATGATAAATCAAAAGACCCTTGCCCTTCACTGATTGCATATAGCAATTTTTTATACAAAATTTCCTGTTCAGATAGCATCCGTTGAAATGAAGATAGTAAGAGTAGTATAAAGATAATCATGAAAGATCAATCTAGTATAAAGATAATCATGAAAGATCAATCTAGTTACTAACTGATCATACCTTGGTAGAATATGGAGGAAGCTTCAAGTAATTAGCACAAGTCATGACACTGGGCAAGTCGTCATCAACTGATTCCGAGGGAGAAGAATGCTGTGAATTCATAACAACAAGCGTTAAGAACCATGAACATAAAAAGAAAGAAAAAAGAGATCTAGACAGGCTGAATGAAATATTTACAGTTAAGCTAGAAATTATAACGAGTAGACCGACACCTTCCACTGCCTAAGAACCAGACACCATAAAAAGGCTAATAGGACTATGGTTAAAGATGCCTTGGCCTGAATCATAACATTGCCCATATGCGTTTAAAAAAATTGGAGCCATTGCATGTAAGAAGCACAATCGTTCTATGCACTTAAAAAATTGCCATGAATAAATCAATATGTAAATCCCACTTCAACCTGACTTCCAAAAATTATCTTAAAATCGGCATGAAGAAATCAATACTTAAATCCGACTTCGACACAACTTTCAAAATTATCTTAAAATTTGTTGACTGCAAAACGGCATGTCAACATCAAAACAACAATGTAAATGGAAAGAAACTTGAAAACTTTTTCAATCTAACTTGTCACCTTTTTAACAATGGTCAGTTTAGGATTCAGCACTGCCAGACCACCAGGTGGAAGTCTGGGGGCACCAGTAACAAATTGGCAGAAGGCCCGTTGCTGATCTGGTGTAAATTCTCCCATAATTTTGAGTAACTGCAAAATGACAAAACCAAACATTATTACAGATCAAATAAAGATTTAAACCAGTAACTAGACGTCAAAATGATTAAATGACTGCTAAGAGAAACATACATTAATGATCACTGGGCTCTTTGCAGTATATCCGTGATCAAATTTTATGTGATCAGCAAGTGTCTCAGCCTACATAAGTTGAAGTTAAAATTGTTAAATCATACCAGACAACCAGTTCTAATTAAAGAAGTTAGCACTATATTATCAGACAGTTTGAGTATCACATTACCTCCCACAACTCTCTGCGACCGCACAGCAAATAGTCCAACTCTTGTGGGGTAAATATTTGTAACGAAGCAATATCAAAAACCTGCTTATTAACTAATATATTAGCATAGCAATGAAATCCTTAACACAGCCCCATAAGTGCAAATAATTAAGAAGGAAATCCACAATGAAAATCAATGAGTGGTTAATCAAGAAAACTCCGGAATTAGGAAAGCAATCGGACCTGATTAAATCCAGCTCTAAATGCCTCCATTTGCCGCATAATTCCAGTCTTGACAGTTGCATCAACCACCAAAGATATGTATTCCTCCAAGTTGTTGATATCCACCTGATGTATTTAACCGAAACTTAGAATAATCTATTAACAGGCAAAAAAAACGGTGGGAGAATAGGAGAGTTTGAAATATACAGTTTCATCCCCTGGCTTCAATATGTAGTCTGGATGGCCAGGAAGTGTAAAGTCCAGACAAAGGTCTTCTATTGGGGCTCCACGGAAGCGTAAATCAGCAATTGCATCACCACTTTCATCACCCATCAATTCTAAATATTTCTTTCGACAAACAAGAAGATGTAATTCTAGCAAAGTTTTCCCAAACTCAGAGTCAAATGACGGGATATCATGCAAATCAAGCTCCTGCAATGGATTATAAAATGACAGTTTTAGCCATAAAAGTAGAAAGAGGCAATACTTAATTTTTATTGGTATTAAAATATGCGATCTAATGCAATCAGCTTACTTCACCAACCACAAGTTTATAAAATGATGTTGATAGGGGCAGGTCTAAAAGCCGTCCATCTTGAAGAGCTTTTGCCATCACACGCCCCACCAGCCGGAAATACTCAATTACTTTAGAAAATTCACTACCTTCAGAAGCATCAGCATTTAGCTGCCAAGGTCGAGGGAACAACTCTAAAGGAGCTTGAATCATAACTCCATCAATGGTAGTGGAACCAGCAGTTTTTCCTCCTTTCTTTTCATCACCATCAATTTCCATTAATGACTTATTCCATGTAGAATTTGACCTCCACATTCCAAGTTCAAACTTTTGCAACTCATGACTTAAAAGTGTGTAGAACTCCAAAGTAGGACCCGATCCAGTTCCAACTTCTCCAAAGTATTCAACTTCCAGAACAGCTTTTTGGACAGAATACATCCTCATTACTTTTGCAGCAGAATCCAAAATGCGGTCCCGGGAGATGCGAACCTTTTTCCGCTGTAATCTACCAACCCTCACCTCTCTATCATTAGTTGACCCATGGCCATCGGCACTCTGCTGTTGCTGAAGACGATGTAATGCACGAGACAACCCAAAGGCAGTTGAATAGAAGTACTGCCTTCGTGTCTCAAAAGGAAATAAAAAGGGGCATGACTCTGTCAACTGGTAACACCAGGATGGAAGGTTTCCACTGCAGAGAACAAGGGTATCCTGCATTTGCCTAGCCAGTTTTGGAGTGAGCTTACCATTAATAAATTCCTCAGAAGGAACTCTAGAACCAGTGAGAATTAACTCATCTAGATTTGAAATTTTCCCCTCAGCAAAATTGTCGGAAAATATCTGAAACCTTAATCGATGCGCAAGCTGATTCAAACCCTCTAATGCACGCAACAGTGCCAATATATTATAAGTGGGGTTAGATCTTTCTAGATCACAAGGAAGTTCCCCTTGCAAGATGCTATCCAAAAGTGACATTCTATGAGTTTGGGGAACAGAGTTGGAGCTGGAAGAACCAGATTTATTAGATTTCGATTCTGTAATAGAACCTGATCCCCCAACAGATGATCGGTCAGCTTGGCCGTCTGCCCTCTGATACGTTATTGTGTAGATGTCACTCCACAGTCTGCTTCCCTCACTAGAAATATCACTAACAGCACATCTTTCATCATCCTCATCCTCATCCTCATCCTCATCCAACACAAGCTGTCCCTGGATGGCCTGATAGATTGTAAAATGCCTTTTGAGCTGCTTACCACCAGCAGTAAATGTCAATTTTGGAGGCTCATTAGAACTACCAAATGGATGTTGCCCTTCCAGATCTCTGCCTCCCCTAATACCTCTACCATTTACACTTCCTAGCCCAGCCATGGCAGCAGCTGCAAACGACTTAGCACCCTTTGAGCCATAAGCACTCCTAAAATCAGCAGAGTCTGAACACTTAACAGCAGCTGCTGTGCTGCTAGATCCTGAAGCTGTATTTATTTGGCTATCTCTAATGGCTGAGGCAGGCTTGCCATCTTCAGCTGAATCACCCAATTTAACATCATGAACTTTGTCTGGCATGCAAACAGGAAAAGAATCATCTCTGAGCACCTGGGACAATAATTCCATCAAGCAAAAGTAAGAGTAAATGAAGTTTACAATCAACATTAAGAGGCTTTGCATTTATGCAAGCACAAGATCACTTACATCTTCATGACTATCTTCTTCATCATCAGAAATATCATCATCTTCAACCCCCCAAACATCATCAACCTCCACAGGAAATGTGTCCGATTCTTCATCCTACCAAAAGAGGGGGACAAAATTATAATCAACAAACAGGAAATGGGGGAGGGGGGAAGGCACAATTCCATGCAAACAACAGAAAGGGAAGCACAATTTAATTATGTGGAGTCTAATGTTGAACATTAACAAATGATCGCTTAAACTAACTTCAGCATGTGAGCATATGAGCATGTGAGCTTACACAATACAAATAAGCCCAGCCATGTTATAGTTCATAATAAGAATCATAAAGAATACCTCAGAAGTAGAGACACCATTTACAGGTTTCATTGGATCATCTTTACCCAGAGCAGCATTTCTTGTCTGAGGTCCTCTCAACCTCTCTTGTGCCATCTCCAAAACTACCTTACCTTCTCCGTTTGACAATCTTGTGCTGTTCTCCTGTGATGATGGTTCCTTTGTGGCTGTATCTCCTATACTAACAGATGATCTGGACCTTGAAAAATGACGACGAGTGTCCAAAGCAGGAGTTGTGGTAGATGGAGAAGAAGTAGCAGCCCCACTAGATGTGTTCCCAGATTCAGAATTTCCTACAGAAATGGAGAGCTTCTGAGCAGTATCACTTCGTTGAACTCGTTGCCAAAGAAAATCTTCTACAGTTGCTAGACTTGCTAATGGGTCAATCAACACAATACTTGATGAATAATCACGAAGAGATTTCTCTCCATGGGCTCGACAAAGACGCAACTTAAAAGGCTGAGATAATGCACTAAATCTGAAAGAGAGGCGTGCACTCCCACCAGATGACCTGGAGGCATGGCTAAGAACTACAGGGAAACGCTCTACTGATGATAAAGCATTTTGAAGCTTCTGAACCAGGACAACCATAGGAGCAATACTTCTTTCATCCACACTAGAAGGAAGTGCAACACTGATAAATAATTTAAATCTTTTAAGGGCTTGGTGGCGAAGCTTGGGCAGGTTTCCATCTGAAATTATCCCCTTGTAGAAGTATCCACAAGAAAAATAGTTTAACAAGGCTGCAACAACAGCACTACCAATAAACTCAAAAGTGGATACACCATCCCCTTGCTCAGTTCTGCTAGAATCTCAGAGATCACCCCAATCAAATATTCTTCCTTGGCAGCAGAAATATCAGCCAATTGAGACCCAGAATCTTTAGATTTTCCTTTTGCCTTAGTCTTTTGATCATCAACACCAGCATTCAATTTCATGCAAAGATTTTTTAAGTGTAGAAGCTCTTCAGTCATACCAACTTCAACAGCACCAGGCTCAGAGGGGAAATACTTATCTTTGAATGCTTTAGCACATCCACTTACAACAGTACGAAGATTTGTTGTAGGGGTTTCGACTGAACTAGGAGGAGAACCAATATTTAAAGATGCTGGATTCTTAGACTCCTCCACTGAACTTCCTTCAGGATTTGAGTTATAACTGCGTCGTCTGTAATGCCTGGAACGCGATGACATTCCAGATATAGAGTCATTATCCTTCTCAACATAAGATGCTAGAGAAGGAGTGTTATTTTGATTACCAATTAATACAAGCTGGTCCACTGCATGAACCACACCCTCTCGGACAAACATTTTGGAGAATGTTGCAGGAAGCTTTTCCAATAGGATCTCTGCAATCTTAAGGGAAGGAACCAAGACATGTGGATCTTTCGATGCTAAAATACCAGCCAAAAAACTACAAGACCAAAAAACATAGTAAGTTTCTATAACCAAAAATTACATTAAGATTTAAACTGGTATGTTTCATTTAAGGTGGATACCTTGATAAATTTGTCACACTCAATAGATTCTGAATCATCTCTGCACTGCTGAAATACATAAGTTTTCCAATAACTGAGAGACATTTGTGGCGAATAGGGGTATTGACACTGGAACCATAAATCTGCTTGACAAAAGGATATGAGACTATCAGTTCCAACAAACCAAAAGAAAATTATGGTAGAGGCAGGAAACATTAATTCTAGCAAACAAGAGAAAACTAAAGAACAATCATCAGTAAAAGCTTACCTGTATAAGAACAGGAAGTAGGTCCATGCCAAATTGCTGGAGAATGTCGGGTTGTTTATGCAACAATTTCTCTCGGGCTGAAACCTCAGAAGCATTTCCATCGGTGTTGTCTTCCTTCTCAGAGCTACTAGTAGGAGCCTCCTTCACAATAGATCCTTTGAAAAATATATTAGAGCTGGCAGGGAGGGAGATGGTTCCTTGAGGCAATGGAGGAAGAAGCTCATTTGCCAGATTGACAATCTCAAATATCTACATGATAAGATGAGAATTACAGACCACCAAACAAAAAGTCGTGACATGCATAAGCCATTATCTTGTCTATTATAAAACAAAGTGAAAGTAACAAGCAGATAGGCTCAAAATAAGTGACTTTTAACCACAATAAAAAAGCAGACATGCAAGGTTCGCAAAAACTGATTCTAAAACTGGGTATAACATCCTGAGTTATTAATACAACATTTTTCACATTACACATAAAAACAACAAGGAACTGAAAATTACCATCTCTTCAGGTTGAATAAATAGTATTACCTGCTCAGCTGGTCTGCTTAACGTTGGTGGAACAGCTGAGTTAGCAGAGATGTCAGAACCTACCAGTATATCTTTCAGGATACCACTGATCCCAAGCATAAGTAAAGTTTTTGCTCCAACAGGAGACCCACTTGCACATGTTGAAAGCAGCCGGATTAAGCCCTGATTCAAAAGCCCAAATGTCATGATATTGCACGCAAAAGCATTGGCTTATAGTTAAAATATAGGAACAGCATCTACTCACCGTATATGTTGGTATGCTCAAAGATCCCTGACCACCGCCAGAATTGCTTGTGGAAATGAGAGATGCAGCTTGAGTAACCAACCCATGGCTGCACAACTCATCTAATTTATCCGGGGAAGATGCAAAGGCTTCAGAAATACGGCTCAGACAAACAGAAGCATGCTCCAACACCTACAAGCATGACAAAACGTACAAGATGAAGAAGCAATATAATTTTACAATGAACTAATTGTCATTAATACAACACTCAAGTTACCTTTGAATCATGATACTGCAAAAGATTTGTTAATGGTGGTATAGCATCCATTACATAGTCAGCTGCATCTGAAGGGAGATTCCTGCACATATTTGCAGCAGTAGATAGAGCCACACGCTGGAACACAGGATTAAATAGAAAGAAGGTCATTAAGAATGTACAGAAAGAAAATTTTCTTCACTCTGTATATCATTAAGCTAAAAGGTTTTAAATAAGTTAATTACCTGAACTCCAGTGGCGAAGAAATCCAGGTATAAAAGCACCGCCATGAGAGCACCAGCTCGCAAACAGGGAGTAGGGTGTTCTTGAGATATCTTCTTCAAGGCTAGCAGAGACTGTTCCCAGCATTTCAACCAAAATATAAGAACCCAAACATACCATTTTGAACTTTCTAATTCAGGTTTAGTCATGAACAATGTAGTATATACCCTTTGGTATGAGCAAGTAACTCAAAAGTGAATTTTTAACAGTTAGTTAGAAGCAAGCAAATTTACTTAACACAAGTTGCCAGCAAAATGCTTAATCAACAATCACGAATTTATCTTGGTTCACGCCGACTTGACCTAATGTTTAATACATTTAGAAAGATGCACTGTACTTTGCAATGAAATGCAAGATACCATTGAATCAAACCATAAAACACAGACTGGAGTGTTAGTGTCGGAAATGGGTATGTGTCAAAAGCATGTTCAAACTATTTTCCAACTATTTGTAGGATCCTTGTCACCGGAGAGTCATATCTCCACATCCATATGTGACAGGCATGTGTGTCGTCCGGTCATAGAGGTAGTTCTTTTGGAGCACACATAGGAAGCAACTAATGTTGAATCAAATATTAAATTCCTATCATTTTCCAAAATCAATGATTTCCAACATAACCAAAAATAAACAAACCTGTTCAGCCAAGTCTATATACTCTATTGTAAGCAACTTAGCGCAAAAAGATGAAACTGCACCATAATGCACCACAGCAGCACAGGAAGAAGGCATCACATCACATAAATGAGTAAGCGCCCTTGCCGCAAGAATCATTATATCAGGGTTACTCTCATGATTAAGCATTCCAACGAGAACGGGAACGAACAAATCCACAGAAAACGTGCTCAATGACTCCTCAGTCCCAATTGAAAGAATCTCACAGAGCTCTCTCAACGCCTCAACCTGCCCCCCTTCCTCCCCATCAGCACTCATTCCAGACAGAATCCTCTTCAACCTCCCATTTTGATGAGATGACGACGATGAGCCCATTGGCGATGAGGGAAGAAAATCATCAATTCCGGCACCCAACTTCCTCAACAAGCCTTGTAATGCGCTGCTCGCTGACGGCAGATTCTGTTGCAAACTCCCCACGTCGCCTCTGTCGTCATTATGATCATCCTCATCGCCTCCAGAGGTCTCCATATTTAACCCTGAGCTTCCCTCAAGATGATTCGAATTACTCTCGTTATTATCTCCACTATCCCTATCAGTCTCTCTATCCGAAATCCTTAAATCCTCCTCCTTTTCCTTACCTTTATCAGAGACGAGATTCAGACTTTCACTTACGGTTCGTTTGTCTTCGCCAGAACCTCCGCGGGAACCAGATGAATATTCCGCTGTAACGGAGTCCATTAAGAGACCGGAAGCCCGTGAAACGCGAGTCCCGGTGATGGTAGCAACGGCAGAGGAGGAAGACAAACGAACGCGCTTGTTAGAGCGAATTGTAGGATCAAAGGAAGAAGAAGAAGAAGAATGGGCAGCTGTGAATGTCTCCGCCCGCTTCCGGGTCCGAAATTCCATACAAAGGGGACCACCACCCCTGGTAATCGGACCGTCACCGAGACAGAATCCGACAGGGTCCTGATCCGAAGTCCGAACCCTAGGAAATTATCGTCGTGGAGAAATGGAACAATGTAATTAACAATCAAGAAACCAAAGATTATTATTAACAAAGTTGAAATTCGATGATTAATTGAGGGAATTGGAAGAAGTAGAGGCCAAAACGAAACCGGTCGTTGGTTCAGAAAATAAGTTTATTTTTGACAGTAGCCTTTTTATAGGAATATATATAAGTTTTTAATTACTATTTTTTTAATAAGTCGGTATTTCGAGTTTTTTCCTTTTAAATCCAAACCGGGTTCGCCCAGTTAAATTCTTTTCATTTAAAATATATTTTTTAAATTTAATAAGTGTTGAATTAATATTTTTCTAACAATTTAATTTATTTAAACTTGTTTGATAATCACAATAAAAACTATCCGATAGATTTTTTCTAAAAACAATTGAAATAATAATTAGATAAAAACTTACCAAGAATAAATGTAATTATTATTTTATCTTATTTTATTTCATTTAAAATTATATTATGTTTTATTGAACAATTTAATTATATTCTTTATTTTATTTTAAGTAATATATCAAATAAATTTTATCATTTCATTTTTTAATATTTATATTTTCAATACTTAATTTATCAAACATAGTTTTGATTAAATTTAATATATGAGATAAAGTATTATGAAAGTTTTTATATTAGAAATTAAATTAAATTTTATTTCTTTTATTCAAAAATTGAATAAATTAATCCTCTTATATTAACTTGAAGTATATATAAAATATCATTTGTTATTATTTAGTTATTCCATCAACTATATATTTAATTATTTTATAATTTAACGTATAATTATTAATTTATTTATTTTGAAATAAAAGAGATAAAATATAATTAGAATTTTTAGTACAAAAGTTCCCCATACTTTTACTTGAACTTATATAATTAGAAGTACTTTTTTATTTTTATATTATTTAAATAAAAAAAACAACTACAACTAACTATAAAATAAATAAAATAATGGCAAAAAAAGGGCGAGGACAATCAGCAATGACTAATTGAGAAGGTCAACAACACGACACGTGGACGTGAAAAAGGAAACATGAAAGTCACAAAATAGATAAAATAGCATTAATGGATGCACCCAGAAACTGAGTTTTCCTTTTCACCTGGGAATCCTATTTTCGGCGTAGAGTGGATTTATCAGTTAAAAGACATTAATACCCATGTTAATTTTATATTTTAATTGAACAACATGAGTACTTTGGTAACTTGAATACGCAGTCGGCGAATTGTGGGCTCGTTTTCCTTGGCTGACAAGCCGAATTATTATAAAGAAGATTCAATCCACGTGCCGTAACACCTGTCGAACAACCCAGACTTTACAAATTCCATGTACGGAACAGATTATACCCATAAACAATACTTTAATTTATTAAAAAAATTCTAAATGGCGGCTTGAATATCTGTTATCTAATTATGATATTGATTCTAAATGGCATTTAGTAATTGAGTATGGTATTTTTTTTAATATGATGATATATGTTAGGGATAAATATAAATTATTTTTAGGATTAAAATTGAATTATAAAATTTTGAGATGTTAAAATATAAATTTTATTATGTATTAATTTATAACTATATTATTTTTAATGGGATTAAATAATTTTTTGTGAAAAAATATTATTTTACCTTGTATTAACTTATAATTTGATCGTTTTTATGGATTAGAATTGTAATTTTTCATTTTGAGGGCCAAAGCCATGGTTTGCCCTTGTATTCACCCTTGGTACTTATGTTTATTAGTTCAATGTGATATTTGTATTTGACAAAAGTTATACATTTTAATATTAACAATTAATTTTTATCAAATCAACCTTAAAACCTAAATTAAACATTAAAAACTTAATAATCTTGATGACTCTTTCTCCAATCATAAAATCTACTTTTAAATTGCGATGCATCTTTTGTAAATAAAATTATAAGACTTGATGTATCAAATTAGATGATTCTTTAAAAACTAGTGTGAATTGTAATATTTGATATTAGAAATAGTTCTAGAGGTATTATCAATGGGTCACAAAGGATAATGACTCTCGTTGAACAAGGAATGATGATATGGTCCTAGAAAGGAGTCATGAATATTATATAGTTCATGTACTAGTGCAAAGGCATGCCCTCCCCCTTCCCTCGAAAGGTAAAATTTTTATTCAACTCCTTAAAATTTTGTAAAAATTACATGTCATTATAATGATAAAATTACACTTCTTAAAATATTTAGATTCATCTTTACCTCCTAAAACATTTTTTCTAGCTTTGTCCCTAAGTGCTAATCTTGGGTTATAAGTGTTAAAATTACCATTACCTGTAGGTTGGTTTAGACTGTACCATAACGACATTAAGAACTAATAAAGTCTAAATTGATTGTCAAAATTATCACATAATGACACTTTTAGGACTCAATTAAACATTGTGTAGTTTATATGGACTAATTTAAAATCTATACCATAAATTGAATATATTTGATCCAATTAATCCTAAAATATAAGTATTTTAACTTTATAACTATTTAAATTATTTTTTTTTCTAAAGTTACAACTACAATAATAATTGTATTATGAATATTGGTTCAAATAACAATAATCAAAAAAGTTAATAATTACTAAACAAGATCGGACTATTAATTAAAATATATTTAAATTTAGATCAAAATAAATCTTCATAAAATCTATATACAGTAAAACATCAATTAAAATAAATATATACCGACAACCCATATATAATTTACAAAGACTCCTAAAAAATCTTCGACTTTAATTATTAAATTTATATAAAGGATAGAGTCCTCCCGCCTTACTCGTCCACAAAATGAAAAAAAAAAACCGTTAAAAACCGAACTGCTTTGTTGTGGAAAAGACCCCGATTTTTTCAAAGATTATAGATGTAACTGGTACTATGTCTCTGCCTTTGACCTATCGATTGAGGGGTGCTTCTTTTCGTATCTGTGGTACGCCCTTTTGCCCTAAATCTAAGCGATGGAAGCGTCACTATCTTTGTATGCTTTCGCCGTTAGGCGTATTCCCGTTACCATTGAAACTGTGGTTAGCTTTCCCAGATTTGGGAGTGTTAACGCCGGGTGTCGCGCAGGCTTTCATTCTTTATAGGGCTAAGTAGCGCCTTCGCTTTGTTTGTAATAAAAAGGAAAGAGAAGGTCTTCGGACATTTTTTCCAGTTTTTGGGGGGACTTTCTTGATCGCCTCATTCTTTAACCATTCTTTAACCATGGGTTAAAATGTGGCTAAAGTCTCTCCGATGGTACGCTGAGGTTTCAAATTGATACATTATTTGTATATCCACTAAAGTCAGTCCTCCCACCGGACGGCTTTGTTTGCCCCAGCTTAGCTTGGCGAATCGCTTCCCCGCGCAACGACATTGTTTGTGCGACCCTTACCGTTCTCGCTCAGTGTTTGCAACGGCTGGGGAGGCAGTCGTAGAAGCGAAGCCTATCGCCACGCCGACCATCAAATACGAGATTGGGGCCCTTCTCAAAGATTTGATGGAATGGCCTAGCCCACCCTTTATTAGTTCCTATTTGTGGTGCACAATTTTTTGGAATGTAGGCAGTGGTTATGATCGATTCGATAAACAGATCCATTTTGCAAGTTCGTTATTACGGGTAGTTCCTACAAAGGATCGGACTAATGACGTATACAATACTTGAATTCTCGATTTAGATGCTACATAGTTGGTTCTCATCCTTCAGAGACTACGAGTGTAATAGGCGCTAAGAAGGATGGTAAAAGGATTTCTCTAGCTAGGGCTCTTTTAGAACTAAACCGAAGCTGTGGACAATGACTTTAGGGGTGGTGAATACCCGGAAAATCTCTTTATTAGGAGTACAGTCTCCAGGATTCGAGTTAAACCAATTCAGATTACTCTAAATTTATTTGGCCTACAAAAAAACTTTTTGAATTCCCTGTAAAAAGAGATTTGGCTAACGAAAAAGCTTTCAAGGCCGCCCAATATCCTTTCTTTTTCTAAAAAGTTATTCAGTGCTATAGTTGGATTTTTTCTCTTCCTACGTGTAAAGTGCCAAACAAAATATCTATAAAAAAAATCAGTTACGCAAAAAGCTCTGATTATTCGTTAATCTTCAGTGTAAGAATTTTTACAATTTTTAAGCATTCAAAAATTGCCCACGATACGAAATTTAATCGAATTTTTTGTTTTTAAAATATTAATTTAACTTTTCGAAATAATGATCAGTGAAGGACAATTAAGTCACTCTATTGTTTTTTTTAACTTTGATTTGCCGCTGCAAATAGTAAATTCTGGTTTGATTTCCCGGTAAAATTTCGAGGAAGAAATTTTCATTAACGAGATTGATTCATCCCAAGAAAATCGTGATTTAAGGCTCGACTTACTGTTTGTGTGTGTTCGTTGAATTGATGGGTTTTGTGGGTACTGTGTTGGGCATTTTTGGATTTGGATTTGGGATTACAGCGGGTCTTGTGATCGGTTATTACTTCTTCATCTACATCCAGCCTAGCGATGTAGCGGTAATCCTTGTTTATGCAGTAGAAAAGTTGTTTTATTGCTTAGAATTCTTATTAGATTGAAGTTCAAGTTAAAATATGTTGATTCCTTTGATTTTTTCTCAAAGATGATTAGTTTATTAGACGATTAGTAGATTCTTATTAGAGAAAACGGCTTTCGAAAATTTTAAGATTGCATGAAGGCTTTATGCTATTATTGTTACCTGTCGACATTGCATGAAATAGTTTCCTTATTCGTTTTGCATCCGGAATGAACGAATTAACTAGTTAAATTCTTCAGTCATGTAACTGGTGGGAGCCGTAGCATTCAAAATCAACTCAAATCACTGTAGCTTAATCACATCATACGCTTATATTGTTTGAAAATTTGAATCAATGTTTTAATTTCAGGGATTAGTTTTCATTCTAGTATCAGGGGCTTCTAAAATAAGCTACAAATGGGGCTTCTAGATCTTTTGTAATTTGTTCTTGAAAAATGTCGGAAAAAGAACATACAATGAGAGCTGAAAGAAAAAGAATGTCACATGAATATTTGATATCTCTCTCCTTTGTTTACGTTTTATGGAGTTTTATTTATATACATGTTTGTTTTACCAGGATCCAGAAATCCGACCTCTGGTCGAGGAAAATCAAGAGACATTACAAAAGATGCTTCCAGAGATACCATTCTGGGTAAAAAACCCAGACTATGATCGTGTAAGGAGCTACCATTTATGTTTATCACAATCTTCCCATGTCCTTATGCCTTACTGCAATGGAATCTAAAAGCTATTTTCAATTTTGGTTCTGGTTTTTTTTTTTTGTGTAGCTTGACTGGCTAAACAAGTTTTTGGAGTATATGTGGCCTAATCTTAACAAGGTTTAACTTCTGGTCCCCACTAACAGTAATCTTTTCTTGGTATCTTGGTTTTTTATGTACATGTTTGTCCTCGGCTCTTTTTCTCATGTACTTGGTCTTTTGTAGGCCATCTGCGCAACTGTCAGGGGCATTGTCAAACCCATAATTGATGAACAAATTCCACAATATAAAATTGATGCTGTTGAATTTGAAGCACTTACATTAGGATCTTTGCCGCCAACTTTCCAAGGTTAGTTAATCAATTGCCCTAATGGTTGTTCTACCACCTATAAATCCTGTGTCACTGGTCCTTTTGTTTAGAAAGGCATCTCCAGGAGAAGCTGAGTAAGTACGGAGAACTCTGCTTAGTAATCTTGAATAGGTATTGGAGATAGCGAAAATGAAATTGTATTTAGCATGAATGTTATCTTGGAATGCCACATTCTAGGATGTGGGAAATTATTGAAGTCAGCATGTCACGAAAAAAACAAAGTAGATTATTTTATTATGTTAATTTTAATACTCTGCGCTCCATGCTGAGATAGATTTTAGGCCACACGATAAAGGTAGGTTAAGTCTTTCCTATACCGAAACTAGAGGTGTACCTCTTGCATTGGATGTTTAGATGTGGGAGAAGCATACTCCTCCCACAAATGTTTGGTGCTTAAGGTCATTAAATAAGAGCCTACATTTTCATATAGAAAACCATATATTTCTTTTCTTTTCCTTGAGATTTCTTCCTGATCTTGTTTATCTTCTTCTCATTGATAGGTATGAAGATTTATGTCACGGAAGAGAAGGAGCTAATCATGGAACCATCAATAAAATGGGCAGCAAATGCCAATGTTACTATTGCTGTAAAAGCATATGGACTGAAGGCAACTGCTCAGGTCATTACCATTTTACATTGAACTATTTGTGTTGGAGATCTGGGAGAGGTTGTTTGTTAATTGGTTTGCTTGGATTGTTGCAGGTTGTTGATTTGCAAGTGTTTGCTCTACCACGCATTACCTTGAAGCCTTTGGTCCCAAGCTTTCCATGTTTTGCAAACATCTTCGTCTCTTTGATGGATAAGGTTTGGTATTATGGATAAAACTAAATACAAATTCCATTATTTGTATCTTTGATATTCCAACATTTTAATGTGATAAAGTATATTATAGATTTTAACTACAAATTTTGTGCCTATCCACGTAAAGTAAATGCTAGGTGTGCCCTTTCTTTGACACGTATTTAGTAGGTAAATGGAATAGTATTTTATAGACCAAATATAAAGGTAGCCAGAGTACTCTTATCTAGCATCAACTCCCTTAGACTATTAATTGATCAGGTAAACTATGTTTGACCGAATCTCTAAGTAGATGGGCCTTTTAGAAGACTCTAGGAATCGACCATTGTGCGCAAGCTGTGACATTCTCTAAACTTTTCTATGCTGGTACCCAGATTTCACTTTTAAGACATCTTGTTTTTCAAATTTCATGATGAAGTATAATTGAGTTTCGGAATGATATTTTGATCTCCAAGATTGATCAAATAAATTTTTTTTCTTGTTACATTTTTGGTATTCAGCACTTGATAGTTCTGAAGTCAAAGTAGCCCTTCGATAAATAGACTTTTTTCAAGACCATCTTATCAGTAGGGACGTTGAGGTAAACTAATGTTAATATGTTCAGGCATTCTTGTAAAAATATAAGAGGAACTTGTATAGATAACTCTTAATGAATGACTGAGTATTCAAATGCACAAATTATAATTGCAAAAAGGCGGAACTATATCACTGCTCTGGTTCATTAGCCTAAGGAAATTAGTTCACTGGATAACTCTTAATGAAAGATTTAAGCATCCAATTGCACAAGTTACATTTGAGAAATGGGAGATCTGTGTCCTAGCTTCTAGTTTATTAGTCTATATATACGGTAATTAGTTCACTTTCTCTCTTTTGGATGTATTATTTCTTCCTTTCCTTTTCACTTTTAGATGAATATTGATTGGCTCTTTCCTTTTTTTTTTTTTGGTCCTCTTGTCTGCAGCCTTATGTTGACTTTGGGCTGAAGGTTGTAGGGATTGATCTCATGTCAGTACCTATTCTCTACAGGTTTGTCCAGGTAAAATGTCATAAAATTCTCTAGCTCATTCTCTTTTAGGCATTGTTTTCCCTTAAATGCGTAAGTTTTATCCATAGAAGTTCTCATTAATGCCCCAACTGGCTTTGTCTATATGAATCATAGTTTTGAATGTTAAATAAGTCACTGTAATGCAGGAAATTATCAAAGATCAGGTAGCAAACATGTATCATTGGCCTAAAACTCTTGAAGTACAAATTCTGGATCCAGCAAAGTAAGCTTCAAGATGCTATCACGTTTTTTATTCTAAGTTATGTTTGTCATTTTTTTTTTTTTTACTTTCACCTTTTAGTTCCTGGCTTATAAACCCATTTGAACTTGCAGAGCTTTTGATCGACCTGTAGGACTTCTTCACGTGAAAGTTATAAGGGCGCTGAAACTAAAAAAGAAAGATCTTTTGGGTGCATCAGACCCTTATGTGAAAATAAAGCTAACCGAGAGTAAGCTTCCATCTAAACAAACCACAGTGAAGATGAAGAACTTGAACCCTGAATGGAATGAGGAATTCAACTTTACAGTTAAAGATCCACTAACGCAGATCTTAAAACTTCATGTTATCGACTGGGAACAGGTAAGTTTTCACGGGTTTTGGTTAAATCACTTTTTGGAGCTTGAACTTAACAACTATTTTCACGTTAGGGCCTTAATTTTTTTTTGTTCAAGTTAGGACTTAAACTTAACAATTGTTCTCACATTGGTTCTTAAACTTTTTTTTGTCCAATTTAGTCTCGGATATTTTTTTGAAAACCATAAAATCTAGGTTTCAATGTGAGAACAATTGTCAAACTCAAACTCTAATATGAGAATAATTATCAAGTTTAGGGATTAGCGTAAATAAAAAAAAGTTCAAGCCCCAAGAACAATTGGCAAGTTTCAGGCCTTACTTGAACCAAAAAAAAAAAAGTTTAAATACCAATATAAGAATAGTTACTAAGTTTTGTGCTCCAAATAGTGGTTTACCTCTTTGTTCTTTTTTTTTATGATGTGAAGTTTTAAGCTCTTTCTTTTTTTCATCTTGTTGTTACCTTAAATATTAGTTGTTTTGCTCAGATTGGCAAGCATGACAAAATGGGTATGAATGAGGTTCCACTGAAAGATCTTACTCCAGATGAGCCAAAACTTATGACCCTTGAACTCGTTAAAAAAAAAGACACAAACGATGCTCAAAACGACAAGTCTCGTGGGCAGCTTGTTGTGGAACTAACATATAAGCCCTTCAAAGAAGAAGAGCTACCGAAAACTTTCCAACAAACGAAAACATTGGTTAGGGCTCCTGATAATACACCTGATGGTGGAGGTATGCTTGTAGTCATAGTCCATGAGGCAGAAGATGTCGAAGGAAAGCATCACAATAATCCGTATGTGCGTATTCTCTTTAGAGGCGAGAAGAGAAAGACTAAGGTAAGTTATTTATATCCGAATAGCGGCATCAAATCAGTTGAGTAGACATACAAAAGAAATGGTGAATGTACCTTAGAGGTCACTTTATTATAGAGACTTCATCAAATTAGAAAGTGTTAACTCTGTTATAATTTGGACTTATTTGATTCTTTTTAATAGTATAAGGGCTAAATTGATCCATTTAATAGAGTGATTAATTTGATCCAATCCTTATATATACGTACCTCCCAGGTACTTTAACTGTTATTTATATCTCAATAACAGACATATCAGTTGAGCTCACATGCAAAAGAAATAATGAATGTATCTTGGAGTTTACTCTATTATAAGACCTTATCAGATTAGTTTCTCTACTATTAAATGAATCAATTTAATCTTTGTATTATTAAAAAGAATTAAATAATGTCAAATTAGAGTAGAGTTGACATTTATTGTATAAAAAATGACATTTACTATTATATTTAAAGTATTTATGGTTTCGTAAATTAAATTTGTTGTTTGGAATTGAATTACAATTGAAAAAAATTAATTTTTAAGATATTTTTTATACAATAAATGTTTACTCTATTATAATTTAGGCTTATTTAATTTTTTTAATAGTATAAGAATTAAATTGCTCCATTTAATAATAGAGAGACTAATTTGATTCAGTCCCTATGATACAGGGACCTCCTAGGTACTTTAACCCAAAAGAAACACAAGCATGGCACCCAAGCGATGGTTTCCTTATCAGTTGTTTGTATTTGTTGACATGTGTAATTTTATTTATTGGTGCAGAAAATAAGGAAAACCAGAGATCCAAGATGGGAAGAAGAGTTTACGTTTATGTTAGATGAACCCCCTATAAATGATAAAATTCATTTGGAAGTTTACAGCAGTTCATCAAGGATAGGCCTGCGGCGCCCAAAGGTACTCTTTTTGCACCATTGCTTCCATGTTATGTACCATTATCTCTTTCGTTTTACAGCCATATATATATATAAAGTGACTTGGGTCTGGTCCAAGGGACCCTGAACCCCATGGTTCTAGGCATACGCCGTGGATTGTCTCAAGTGCTCAGGTCTATAAAGATATACGGCATGGTTGTTGTTTAGAGACTACCATTGCAACATGTATAAAATACACACACATTCACTCACATACTCGTAACTAACATTTACCACTGAGGCGGAGTAACATAGATGCCAACATTTTTGCTGGGCATTCCAAGTATGATTTTGTAGATTGCCGCAATTTTACTTACAATCAACTATATATGTATCTATGAAACAGGAATCACTAGGTTATATTGATATCAATCTCTCAGATGTTGTTAACAACAAAAGAATTAATGAGAGATATCATCTCATTGATTCTAAAAATGGACGGATTCAAATTGAGTTGCAGTGGAGAACTAAAGATTAACATGTTTCTTTCTTTTACCTTGAATATTGTTGAATTTTTTCTAATGAAATTAAACCATCTCTTAATTTTTTATTTGATTGAATAGGTCATCTTATTTGTTTGCTTCTGTATACTATTGTGATAAGAGCACAACTTAAAAACAATCTATTATAATGATTTTTATACATTAATCAGTGTTTAATGATATTTACAAATAAAATATATCTGATGTATTAGTATGTAGGAGTTAGTTTAGAAAAAATTTTATGAGAATCAAAATTGAATTATAAATTCATATATAAGTTTATGATTTCATCATTTTTAAAAAGAATTAAATATTTTTTTTTCATTTTTGGATAGTTAAAATGTAATTTTATTATATATAAATTTATAATTTAATAATTTATAAAGGGATAAAATTGCAGTTGTAATTTTTTTAGAAGCTAGGGCTCTATTTGTCCCTTACATTCGCGGCATATGTGTTTTTAAGATTTGAAATAAAGAACTAATTTTTTAACAACAATTTTTTTTATCTTTTTTAGTGTCATATTAATCTGAACTTGAATTTCATTGAAATGTAATACCATAATATTTCAAGATCGTATCACATCATTGCTTAAAAATTACATGAAATTTTTAAAAATGTATTATATCATTATAAATGTTGCCTTATCTTTAATGAGAACATGTAAATTCATAACTAATTTTTATATTCATATTCAAATACATATACATATACATGTGCATCAACACAAACATCAAATAGTTAATGGAGCTAAAAACAATAATAAAAGCACTACCATTTCCTGATAATTGCTTGAAATTATTTGTTAATAATAGTTGCCAAATATAATTAACTAAAAAAAAGATGAGCTACAATATTTTTTAAGTGAAGCCTATATTTCTTGGTCTTTGATCTAATTAAGTAGTTCATAAAGGAAATGATACAATGGAGCAAAATATGAATCAAATATATTAGAAAGAAATCAGCAAATATAAAACAACAAAAAAAGAAAAATCTTCTCAGTTTTTTTATATAACCAGGAGCTTCATGCTTCCTCATCCCATTTGCTCTTTGGTATCTCACCGGCGTCGGCGATTATCACCTTCTTTCTAGGTTTCCCACTGTAGGTCCCGGCTCCGCCTTCGATCATATACACAATGTCCATGCCTTGAATAACCTTACCAAAAACAACATGCTCTCCATCCAACCTGAGACGATCACATATCACGATTACAAAATTTAGTCATTCACTCAATCGAATTTTGTTATGAGAGAAGAGTAAAGGAATTCGAGATGGAACATCTTGAATTATTGTTGAGATAAACAGGCATACAGTTAGTTGTTCAGATAAATGATAAAAGTATCATGAAGACCTCTATACTAGAAATCAAATTATATTTTGCTCCTCTACTTAAAATAGACAAATTGGTCACTATACATTAGATCAAAAAACAAATTGATTCTTTCTGTTAAAAATCATCCATTTGTACTTTTACAAATTGACTTGGTTAATAAAATAACTAGACAGGGACACATGACCTGCCACGTGTATCTCATGAAAATGTACATAAACTTGTTTTGAATAGTAAAAATTGATGGAATTTTTTTTAACAAAAAGATCATTTTGCTCTTTAATCTAAGATACAAGAATTAATTTGCTCTTTTTTTTAATGAGGCAAAATGCAATCCGATTCTTAGTACAAAAACCTACATAAAACTTTTACCTCCTGACAATTGGAATAACTAAAAAACATATTTATTTTAGTAGATCGATCTGCAGCTTTGTTCAATTATTATAAGTCTCATTAGGATTCTACACGCATTTTTAGTTTTCAGGCTAATTCTTCCTACATACAGCTAGATTTCGACATGCTACTACGTCGTTTAGCTTACCAACTGGCTTTGACAGTGGTGATATAAAACTGAGAGCCATTGGAATCAGGTCCTGAATTAGCCATGGAAACTACACCTGCAAAATTTGAAGAAAATTCGAACATTAAATGGAAGAACCTTGAAAACCAAGACAACGTTAAAAGCTTCTAAGTTCCGAAAGTTGAGTTGTATCTAAACGCGAAAGACAAGACAATTAAACTAATACATGTAAGAATACCTGCATGTGAATGTTTTATCTTAAAATTCTCATCGGCAAAGGTGCCACCATATATAGACTCACTTCCTCTTCCATCACCATGAATGATATCACCGCCTTGAACCACGAATCCAGATATTATGCGATGGAATGGGGTTCCCTTATAATGAAGTGCTTTCCCCTTAGCACCCTTGCCCTTCTCTCCTGCAATTTTAAAGCAAAAATTTAAGCATATTTACCGTCTAAAATTTATACTGCCTACAAAATTAACACAGATAAGACTTTTAAGTACCTGTAGACAAAGCCCTGAAATTTTCTGCAAACAAAAACGTAAAAACAATAACAATATTAAGTAGCAAGCAACAAGCATAAATAAATATTATAAAATCCAAAAATTTTAATAACAAATGAAACAAGTTCTAGTAGAAAATGGAAACAATTGGAGAAAGAAAATTAATACAGGCGAACCAACAGCAACGTAAGCTTATACCACACAACAATAATGGCGGTAAAAATACCAGAGGCAAAGAGCAAACTGGCTCTTTTGTCAAAATTTCATCCATTTTTAAGGTTAAAAATTGGTCCTTGTACGTCAAAATGAGGTAACCGTGGCACACCACATGTAATTATATGGTTACTCTTCAATCAGACTAGTTTTTAATAGTGGAAATGGATTTGCTATTTTCTCTAACAAACATGAACTAATTTGCCCATTTCTTGAGTAAAAGGGACAAAATGCAATCCGACTTCTAGTATAGAGGCTTTTATGGTACTTTTACCAATTAACGACATATGATAAGGCTGAGAGTAGCTTGTACATTTTGCTAATGAGCCAATGGTTTCAAGAAATTAAGTTTACAAAGAACTAAAACTACTGGACGGAAAATTAAAATTTAAAACATACCAACAGTTTTTGGTACAACTTCGCCATACAATCCAATAACTATTCTACCTGTAAAACACAAATTATACAAAAAAAAAATGTAAGCTAAAAAAGGATAAGATTTCTTCTCATCACTTATCGTATCCTGTAGGAATAGGTGAAGGCGTTGTACCTACACGCTGGCCATCAATATCCACATCCAAGTATACTCTGTGAGTGATTTCATGCTCTTCTTCTACGATCTTCTCTTCCTCCTAAGAAGCACAAAATACAAACTATTATTGCATTAATCTATCAAGATCGATAAACATTAAAGGAAATTGCAGCCTTGAGCTTGTCTCAACCAAGCACATTCAGTTATAAAGTTCAAATTTCGAACAAGCGAATGCTCAGATTATAAGCGTATTGCATCTTTCATGAAGGGTACCACAGAAACAAGCTTTAAACTAAGCCTATATTACTTAGATGTTAGTGTCAGATACAAATACTTATCTAACATAGATGTATTCAATTTTATTTTTTTCTAAATTCTTTTCATGTATTTAAAAGGGTTCAAACATGAGAACTTGAAGTAAAACTAGGCCTATGATATGAATATATATGTGTGTATGTATGTATAACATAAATATATTCATTTTTTTCTAATTTTTTCCTGGTACTTAAGTACTTCAAGTAAACTAATACTTAAAGCAACATAAAACTAGACTATTCAATGCAATCTGAAATAAACAATATCAAAAAATGAAGAAAAAAATCCATTAAATTCAAGAAAATTCCACACAGATCAACAAAATCAAATCAAAACGAAACACAACCAACCAAATTCATGAAACTAAAATTTAAATAAAAACCCAAATCTGTTTTACAGTACAAAAAACAAGAAATAAACAAAAAAAAATCCAAATCAGATCCAAAGGGCAACATATTTACACATAATCCTAGAGATTGGTATATAAAAATGAACAAGAAAAGTTTAAAAAAAAACGCACCCGTTTGGCTCCTGAGAAAGCGAAAATGAGGAGAATTGAGAGAGAAATGAAGAGAAGAAGGCACCGAGGCTGTACCAAAATCGAGATCTCCCGACGCATTTTTTTTTCCCGGAAGTTCAAAAATTTTTGCCCTAATTATTAACAATAAATCTTAATTTGATTTTCCATGAGAATTACAATGACAGGAGAAAAGGGATCTTATATTCTTTTTTCTCAAACACTATCAGTCTCGGCCTCAGTCGCCAAAGAAGAAGACTGAATGAGTTTGGGCGTCGAGTTTTATTATAGTATTAATTATATTTATTTTTTTGGAAAGGAGTTTCTTTAAAGCTATAATTGTGAGATTCAGAAGCCCCATAACTCTTTTTAAGCAAGTTCCTTTTGGAGCAGGACCGGTACCTCAACTCATCGTTTCATCGGTTTTTAAGTTCCATCATTTTCATCTATTCAATTAAATAAATTATTAAAAATTTATAAAAATAAAAATATTAAAAATTTCATTCAATCAATTAATATCAATTCTCGAGTCAATTAATTTATATCTTTCTCCAAATTGATACTTTAATCAATTCCCGATCTCATCAACTGATTCAATCTAATTCAAACAATATTAATTTTAAAAGATTTTCTAGTGTGACCAAAGGTAAGAGTGTAAATATAATAACAAGCAAGTAAGGCACTCTACAAAGTATTCAAGTTAAACTTGAAAAAATTTGAATTTTATTTAATAATTATCGATGAAATTTGAGCTTAAGCAAATTGAGTTATTAATCGAGTTGAATTAAGTATTGTAATACTCAATTCAAATGATTTACAAACCTAATCATTTTAATATATATTTTATATTACAAAATTACATTTATATTTTTATTATATAAAAAGAGGTTAATTACGAAAAAAAATTAAACTTAAATAGGAGCAACTTTAATCAATTACTATATGAACATAATTTATGCATTCATTTCTTGTCTAAATATTTTATCATATTTAAAAACTATCATATTTGAGAATTGTTTAAAATATGCTTAAATTTTTTATTTTCTTTATAGATGTGGAATTTATTTTATATTTAAAAATTAAGATTCAATTGTTAATATCAATAATTTTTTTCCTTAAATTTGTTGATGTAATATTTTAAAATAAAATTAAAAAAACTCATTCGGTAATTAGGTAAAAAAAAAAGAGTTTTGTAATTAACTTAATTCAACATAAAAATTTTAGTAGTATAAAAAATTTGAATTTGCATTTTTAAATTCGAAAAGTAGGTTGATTAAATTATTAGGTAAAATAGACCCAATGTTACTACACTATTAATGAGTTTACGTTTTGGTCGCTCAACCTCAAAATGTTATAAAATGGTTATTAAACTATTCGAAAATTTTTATTTAAGTTATCAAACTATTCGAAAGTTTTTATTTAAGTCATTGGGTTGTTAAGTTTCTTTTTTAAAGTTCGACTACTGAGCTTCAAGTGACGATTCAATTATTAATACAATGAATTTGTACTCATCGATAAGTTAGAAGAACATATCTTAGATCCAAGTCAGTTTGACGATCAATGTCGGAGACCGAGAAGAAAACTATTTGGAATTTCGTTCGCAGATTGGTGACATTCAAAATTGTTTCATGAAAATAAAATTTAATTGTAAAAGAGAAGGGAAATGAGAGTTTTTTATTGGCGCAAACAGTACGAACAAAAAATGTCACATAGAAGCAATTTTAACAACCAATGACTTAAATGAAAAAATTTAAGTAATTCAGTGACCAAAATATAGAATTACTAATAGTTTAATGACATTGGTTATAGTTTACCCTAATTTTTTTTTCTTTTGATTCAAATAGAGATCACAAAATTTAAATTTGTGTCAAAATATGAAGGGAAAGAAGTGAAAGTTGAGGAATGTGGCACTATTTTTTATTCCAAAATGGTTATTTAAAAAACGAGTTGTCTTTGATTTTTCAAGTGTGTTAACTTAGCTAATCTATTAGCTTCCTAGCTCTCTTCTTTTAAGTACGTAACAAATATTTTAATGATAAATCTGAAATAATAATTGAAAAATCCTCCTAATCAAAGTAGAATTAGACCCTCCTATGAAACTTTTCTATAAACTTTTCTAAACAACCGTAATCATCTCAAGACTGTCGAATCAACACATTAATTAAAATGGTTAATCCATCCAATACCCCAAATGAGGCACTATTTTGTGTTTGGTAGAAATGGACCTTTTTGTGTTCATTAGGAATGAGCCACACTATAGCTAAGCAAGTAATATTAATTGAGTGGCTTTACTGTATTCCATGTGCTTTCTTCACCGATCAGTTCCATAATCAATGAGATTTACCAATAATATCAATAATTCATTTCTATTTACGACTTCAATCCATTTAAAGAAAAAAAACTAGAATCAAAGACAAAATATAATTAATAAAATCCAATTTATTTTCACAATTAACAAAATTCAAAATCTTTCAAATAAAAAAACAAAATTCTAAATCTATTCCCATTTGTCAAAAACAAAGGACCAAAAGCCAAAAAAATTTGAATAAACAACAATCCTTCAAAAAAAAACATTAGCAAAAAACAAACAAACGAAGCTGCTTTGAATAAGGAACAGAGTATGCTTTTAACGATCACTGTTTGCACAGTCTCTTGCAAAATGCCCGGAGCCTCCACAGTTGTAACAAGACAGACCACTGCCGCCGCCGCCGCAGCCCTGTCCACAGTCCCTCGCCATATGCGCCATCTCCCCACACTTAAAGCATCCTCCTCCGCCGCCTCCATAACCTCCTCTTCTTCCTCTACCACCGAATCCACCTCCGCCACCACTGCGTCCAGATCTCGTGGTGCCACGAACAGGGTTCCCATTAGGGCCAGTGACATCAACAGCCTTGGTACGACCTCCTTCAGAAGAATCGATAACGAACTCGACTTCTTCGCCGTCGGCGAGGATACGAAAACCGTCGGAACGAATTGACGATTGGTGAACGAACAACTCCTCGCCGCCGTCATCCGGCGTTATGAAACCAAATCCCCTTTGGTCAGTGAACCACTTTACCTTCCCAGTCACCCTACTCTCACCCATATTCAGATCTCAAAGAACAAAAAAACCCAAAAAATCAAATGAAAAAAGAATGACGAGGCAGGGACATCTTTATATTGCAGACATTGCAACGCAAATGATGTGGTTGCCAAGTCAGCCTTCGAAAAATATCTTAATAAAAAATTAATTAATTTTAATGCATGTCTTCTTTCTTAACGCAGACAAAACGAACGGTGGGGAATTTGGAATTATGGATCAGGTGAAATATGGACCATCAGATTATATTTGTCTGAAAGGAAGGGAAGTTTATGAAACTGTCCCAGATTTTAATAGGTACAGTTGAAAAAGACTTCCTATCTATCTGTCCCAATGATAATATCACGAAATTAATTTTTTATATTATATAGATTATTCGATAGAAAAAGTAAATAAACAGTACAAATAATTTAAATATTTCTTTATTTGAATATTTGATTTATTTGTTTTAAAAATAATACAGATAAATAAAATGTCAAGTTAAAATGCATTACCTGTTAAAAATACGAAAATATAATATTTCAATCAATCTACTAATCTTCAATCTTTTTTTTTATTCCGAAAACATTAAATTAATTACCTTTTTTTTATTGAGTTTGAGTTAGTGTAGTTGATATTGCAATTATATGGATTCGATTTAAAATAATAACCATAATTAAGAGTGTAATAGAATCAAGTCGAGATCAAGATGCAAGGAAATCAAAATTCATTCAAGTCAAAAGTTAAGTTTGATTTGATATGCTTAAAACTCAATTATTTATGATCGAGACCAAATTTGAATTGAAAACGTTCCATACTAATTAACTTTGAATTAAGTTTAAATTATTAAAATTGACAGTAAAAGTATCATGGAGGCCCTTGTAATAAGAGTTGGATTGCATTTTACTCCCTCAACTCAAAAAATGGGCAAATTAGTCCTTATATGTTAGATCAAATAGCAAACTAGTCCTATTGTTAAGAATTTCATCCATTTTTATTATTAAAAACTAGACATTGTACATCAGCATCAAGTATACATGGCACGCCACATATAATTGTTTGATTATTTCGTCAGCAACACTAATTTTTAATAGTATAAATGGATTAAAGTTTTGACAAAAAATACCAATTTGCTCTTTGATCTAACATAAAAAGACTAATTTACCCATTTTATAAGTAAAGGAGGCAAAATGCATTTTTACTCCCAATACAAAGATCTCTATGATACTTTCCCCTAAAATTGACTCTTTTGAGCTTGATTGAATGATTTTCAAGCTAAATCCAAGTAACTTGTGAAGCTGTAAAAAGATTACGGAGGTCATTGTACTAGGAGCCAGATTGCATATTGCTCACTTGAATTTAAAAATGAGCAAATTAGTACTTATATGTTAAATAAAAAAGCAAATTAGTCATTTTGTTAAAATTCATCTATTTTTATTGTTAAAAACTAATTCATGTGTCAGCATAAGATACATGTGGCACATCACATGTAACTAACTACCTGATTATTTCATCAGCCACACCAGTTTGTAACAATATAAATAGATTAAATTTTTAACAAAAAGAATTAATTTGCTCTTTAATCTAATGTAAAATGACTAATTTACCTATTTTTGAGTAAATGGTGCAAAATAAAAATTTAACTCTAATGTAATACTTTTACTCTTTTGAGCGTGATTCGATAATTTTCGAGTTAAACCCGAGTAACCTGCAAGCCTAAAAATAAGATTATCCTATTTAAAATCAGAAACATTGGTGTCATTAATGCTAAATGTATACTTATATACGATAAATTTCAATGAAAGTTAAAAATGGAAACTTACAAAACTGAAACTATTTTTTTTTGCAGTAAAAGCATTAATGGAATCTTTTACCTCTAGATTGATACAATTCCAATCGACTTTTAGCTTCTGGTAATAAATCATCAATGTCGGGATCTCCCGACAAATGAGCTTGTTTTGATGCCCATTCAAGCACTATAAGCACTTCATCTTGGGCAAGAACTTCACTGTCGGGTATATTGTAAGCAATGTAACAAAGAAGTGTTAACGACGGGAACTGCACCATTTGTTCTCCAAAATAAACCAATTGAATCAAATGTTTCACCCCGCCGGCTTTAACGATCGCTTTCGAATGGTTAACGTGGAGGAAATTTTTTGGTGTGGCAAATTTGTTAAGTGCCATGACGGCTTCCATCGAAACCTCGGGTTCAGTTTCGTCAAGTAGTTTCACTAAAGGTGTGACAATCCTTGTTTCGGTAGCTCGGAAGGTCCTCGCTAGGTGTCCGATTGTTTTGATGCATGGCACGAGGAGTTCCGTGTCAGTTTTTTCGATGATTTTGAGTAATTGATCGACAACGGCCTTAGCTGCTGGTGACGTCGGTTTGAAAGATGAGCGTCTCAAGTCCGCGTTTTGTTCGGCAACAGCTGTGATTTCCATTAAAGCCATGGCCGAGTAGTATTTAACGTCGTCCGTGCTTTTTTCTAATAGAATCGCAAAACACAATAAAGCTCTCGATTCAGTTATGCTACGGCATATCGAGAGGTTTCCCTTGCAAAGTTGCCACAAAGCCCTGGCTGCCATTGCTTTCATTTGTGCTTTAGTGGCTGGGTCTTCGAATTCTCTTCCTTTAATGCTAGTACCAGATATCGAAACATGGTGGGGATGGTGGTTCGATTTAGCATGTGAGACTTGTTGGCCGCCTTTGGGATGGTTAGCTTGATTGTTCGGTTGTGGTGGTGTCGGGTTCTTCCCTTTCAAAGTATTGGCAACCACATTTTGCATTTGGGTAGGTACGGCTCGGTTCCCCAACGGACGATTTATATTACTCTCGGTTTCCTCTTTCTTATGAGAATCAGGGCCTTTACTAGCTACAAGAACCGAATGAATCGAGGACACCCCTTGCTTGTTCACAATCGTATACTTACTATGTTCCTGGACAGTCTCAAAAGCAATATGGCTTACGAGAAACCGAATTATATTGTTTTGTGAGAAATGGTCTTGGCATTTAGGGTGATGAGCAGCTAATTCTGATACGGCCCAAGCCACAATAGATTGAACTTTCATTTGACCTTCTTTGAGGATTTTCGCAAACACTGCACAAACTCCAGCATTTACAATCTGTTCGACACTTTCTGCGTCACGTCCGAGCAACCCGATCGCCCTTGCCGCATTCTCTTGACCCTCAGGATTCCCTTCCTTAGCCAATTTCAATAAAGGAACAACCCCACCTTCCTCGATAATCAACTTACCGTATCGATCATTATCCCGAGCCAAAGACACTAAGGAAGCCGAAGCATCAGCTCGTTCTTCTAACGTACCTGTATAAAGATTAGCTATTTGTTCCCATATAAGACATAAAATCGGTTCATTCGCTGCAATGGGAGGAAGACCTAGATATTCATCATCCCGATTATCTCCGGACACGGCCAAAAGCCACGAAACATCCCCGATAGAATTCTCGAGTTGCATCGATAGTTTCCTAAAGGCTGCGGCAGGGATAATGGTGAAAAGTCGTCCCAGAAAACCGGTTGCACCACACTTTAGGACAAGAGTTAAGGCCTTGTCAAGGACTTGTTCTGTTTCATCGACGATTCTACGTGTCGGTCGTTCGTAAATATCGTTGCTCGCTCGTGCAACTTGCCGGAGTAAGCCAGCTAACTTTTCGGTCTTACCTTTAATCTCTTGACAATCTTGTTTGAACGATTGTGCTTCATCGGCCGCCTTTGTCACCATATCCGCCACTTGTATTGGCCTCGCTAACAGTTGTTTCACTACGCCCGCCATGGTCAGCGGACACGGAAACAATAACAAAATCCAAGTTACGGCAACGATTCCTTTTAACACAAGACAAAACAAAACAAAGCACTTATGTCTGGTTTTAACGACAAGACAACGAAATGTCTGAATCTAATTGATAATTTATTTTTTTATGTATTTTTTTTGCAAAAAAATCATAGTTAAAGAAATGTAAGGAATTTTTGTAAAGGAGGTATTGGTGAAAGCATGGTTTTTTCCAAGGTGGCGCGGCCAAAGAGTAACTGGTGGCGCCGCCAGTGAATGGAAAGGAGGAGACAGATAGAGATTTGTAATGGTCAAACGAGGTTTTCTCCATGTTTGATGTCCAAAAATAAAAATCACCGTTCTTCTTGCCTTATAATAGGAATTGAAGTGGTTTATCCATAGATTATTTTTTTGGTTAAAGTTTATCCATAGATTTTTAATTACAAATTTATAGTACCTATTATCAATATTAAAAAGTCTTTAAATAAAAAGTTCGACTGGCCGGTTTTTACGGATGACTAACCTGTTTGTGAACCCAATTACTCATTTATTTTTCATACATTAATTTGGAAATTCCATATTTTAATCATAAGTCCAAAGTCCAATAGTTTCTTTACTACTATACACCAAATATTTACATTTCACTAAATTTCAACTCAAATTCCTCTTTTAATTTAACTGCAAAAAAATATATCAGATCTTAAATAATATAATTTTAAAATGAAAATTTCATGTAAAATAATTATTGTTAAAATGGATATTGTTAAAATCTTAATTAAAAAATTTTCGAAGCTTTTACGAATACTTTATCATTTATTCTCCCTTTCTTCAGTTTTAATTTGAAAAGTTATGCTGCCACGTATTTTTTTTTTAAAATTAAATTAAATTTAGTTACATAAAATTTGATTTGTATGAAAGGACTTGATTAATATAATATTAATAGTTTAAAGATGTAATAAAAATATTTTGAAGTTTAGAGATTAATTCAAAATGAAGGTCATAGTTTAGAGATGTCTCATGCAATTAACTCCTTTTTAAAGAAATTTACGACTATAATTATAGTACAAATCTACATGTTTGATTAACAAAAAGTAGAATTTATTGGATACAAAGTACAACAAACTGAAAATCGAAATATATTAAGACTTAAACTAGAATAAATCGGGAATGAACTAGCACATTGTGCCACTTAAACCCAAAATAATTTGAGAGAGAATCCGCGAATAGCATCTGCGCATGATAGAACTCGAACACCAGAAAGCTTCAACCTTTGCCAACACTCCCAAAACGGCACAAATTAGATGATCTTAAAATCACTTATCTGGATGTTTTGGACCTCAAGTTTCTTATAATCACTGCGGTTTCTAGCCACAAAGAACTTTCCAAAGTTGTATGGTTTATATTTGGGTGGGCTTCCCTCGTTCACAAGCTCCTCCAATGGCTTCACCATCACGTAGTGAGAAGGGAAAAAGAAGACTGGAATCGAAAACCTTTCCCGTTCCGAGTTCACCACCACCCTATGCTCCACGCTCTCGTAAGCTTCGTTGCTCCAAACCTGAAAACCCAATATTATTCGATCATCTTTTGCAGTTTCGTGTAAAACCATTGTATTTTTCATCAATGCAATAGTACCGACTACAAAAGCAAATCGTTATGAACTCGGTAAACATACCTGATAATAAGCAATTCTTTTACAGAAAATACTAACGGTGTCAATTATTGGACTAAATTTTTTAAACTAAAAAAGCAAGAGGATTTAATTTGAACTTTGTTTAAATAGAAGGATTAAATCTCAAACTTTACCAAAATACAAGGACCTGCAATCATATTTTGACCGCTTTGTTAATTTTCAGATTTGGATATTAAATTTACGGGTAATCTACAAAAATAATTACTTTTGTTTGCCCCACGTTATATTTTAGTCACATATATTTAAAATGTTACGTATTAGTCACTTATGTTATTATTTTGTCACAAAGTGATCACTCTACCGTTAAGTTCTGTTATCTCTCTAACGATAATCCTACGTGGCAGTCCAACTAAAATTTAGGTGCCAACTTGGATTTCTAAATGAGATAAAAATAGATTTTTAATTAAAAATTTTAATTAATTAAAATTTTTAATTATTCTTTCTTATTGCTGATTTCAACTATTTTGATCTTAATAATAGTTTTTCCAGTCAAATGAAAAAAAAAAACCTATTGGAAAAAAGAAGAGATGGAAGAAAAATTAAAAAGAGGATATCAAAAGTTTTTTTAGTTAAGGTTTAGGTTTAAAATTTTTAATTAATTAATTTTTTTAATTAAAAATCTATTTTCATCCCGTTTAAAAATCTAAGTTGGCACTTAAAATCTAGTTGGACTGCCACGTAGGATTACCGTTAGAGAGATAACGGAACTTAATGGTAGAGTGATCACTTCGTAACAAAATAATAACATAAGTGACTAAAACGTAACATTTCAAAGGTAAATGACTAAAATGTAACCAAAGGTAAATAAAAATGACTATTTTTATAGATTACCCTTAAATTTACTATCATTTTGTCTTAGTCTGGCTCAGACTAAACTGGACTAGTAGCTCGAACTTTGTATGAATCTATACGCAAGAGCTCGAATAAATTAGCCAAAAATGAAATGAAGTTACCTGAATAGTATCACCAACATTGATGACCAAAGCATTTGGGGTCGGTTTAACAGGAACCCATACTTCGTCCGATTTTCTCCTCACTTGTAATCCTCCGATATCATCTTGAGCGACGATGGTTAAAGCACCGGCATCCTTGTGTCGACCTACGCCGAGTGCTAGCTCAGGGAAAGGGCATGGAGGATAGTGATTAAGTCTCATCATGGTTGTATGGTCTTCAAAGTAGCCATTGAGCCTATTAGATGGCAAGCCTAAGCTCAAAGAGATGAGTTCCAATAGCTTGTAACCTAGCTTTTCAACCTCTCTTGCATACGTCTGGCATACTTCCCTAACCAACATTAACAAGCTGGATTAACACAAGGCGTAAATAAGGCACTTGTGCAAATAAATTATTCAGATTTTGCTTGAAAGAAAGCTCATATTTAGCTCCATTATCGTTAATCTCGAGCTAATATTAAGCAAATTGAATTTAAATACCCTAATGGATTAACTTGTGCTTAGTCCCATGTTTTAAATTAGTATTCAAATATAAATAATCAAACTAATTAAATGAACTTAATCAAACAAGCTTGGGCAATTCCATTTTTAGCTCAAATCAATTAGTTAAAGAAACTAATAAGATTTGTAATTTGTAAAACATGGGTCATTTTTAAATCAACAAGCACAAGATTGCTATAGGCTGCTTTTATCTTCAAACTGTCAAATTCTACATTTAAACAGTGATAAATATTGGTGTAATCGAGTCAAACCGAACTTGAATATTGGCAAGCCCAAGTTTGACTTGAAATTCGAAGCTTAATACTTAATTCGAACTCGAGCTTGCCAATATTCAAGTTCAGTTTGGCTCGATTACACCAATATCTATTACTGTTCAAACGTAGAATTTAACAGTTTGAAGATGAAAGCAGCTTGAGTTTGACTTGAAATTCGAAGTTTAATACTCAACTCGATCTCAATCAAACAACTATTTTAAAATTTGAGTTTAGTTCAAGATGCAATCAAACAACTAGAACTTGAGTTTGATTAATATCCTTTATAAATTTTTGCAAAGCTCGGTATAACTCACCAACCGTTTGAGCCAAATATTACTGAGCTCAAATGTAGCTTGATTGATAGCTACAGCTATTAAGCTAAAGCTCAAGCTGACTTAATAATTACTGACTTAGGGTGAGTTTGGATGGGAGATTGGGTGCGGTGCAGTGCGTTTAGCTTACTTTTTATCTCACGCTACAGTATCGCTACAGTATCTAATCTCACCTTCACCACTGTTTTTACACTAAGCGCAAGTAAACGCACCGTCCATCCAAACTCACCCTTAAATTCGAATCTTTTCCTATTCAAACTCAAATAGATAGCACGTTATTTACACCCCTAATCATAGATTTAGTCATCTATGTCAGCCAATTTATCAAACACACCAAATGCAACATAATAAGAACATTAAAGAAAAGCTCCAATGAAAGATTAATTACCTAAACTGTGGAGGAGTCTCAGGCCACTGATTACTCAACGTCCTTATTTCATTATCCTCAGTCTCAGGCGAAGCTGGTAAAAAAGAAGGGTCATTTATCAAGAAATCAAACACCTCTTTCCAGTCTCTAACGTTCTTAGTATGCTCGCTTTCATGGTACCCCATAGCATTCACTTCATCTCGTTTAACCTTACGTTTCTCCTCTACGGGTTGATCGAAGAATGCTTTAGCTGCTACCTTAATCTTTTCGAGCAATTCCAAAGGCACCCCGTGGTTGATCACTTGAAAAAAACCCCAGTTTTGGCAAGCGTTTCCGATCTCTGAAACGAGTAGGTTGATGTCTGTAGTGTGGGATAGTGAAAGATCGATTAATGGGATTCCTTCGATTTCGATGGAATCGAGGTTGGCTCGGTGTTCGATGGATTGTATGAAAGCTTGATCCACTTCTCCCATGAAGACTAGATTGATGATGATGGTGTTGAGGTTACTGATATAGGAAAAAAGACAGAAAAAATAATTTTAGGTGCTGTCTAATAAATTGGAAATTGAAAATTGAAAATTTTACTGTTAGAGAAAATAAGTGTGAAAAGAATTGAAGTATTAAATTTAAATTTAAATTGAAAATTGTGTTATATATTATTTAAAATTAATTATGAATAATTAAATTATTTTACTTTATTTTAAATAAAAACTAAATTTTGAACATAATTTTTTTATAAATGATATAATATTAAAATAAATAAATAAAATTAATTTTTAATCCATTTATTATTTTTCTATTTTTATAAAAAAATTTATTAAATTATTTTATCAAACATACATAAAACATTAAATGATTTAAAATATTAATTTTTAATTAATTTAATATTTTTAACGGTATATAAAAAAGGCCTTAATTTTATATACATTGAACATGGACAGTTTTGCTAAAGGAAAAACAAACATGGACAGTTACAGCAAGAGTGACCAAAACCTCATTTGCCTTCTCTCTAGAAACCTCTGTTTCTCTCTTCATCAAAGTTCTAACTTTTGTTGCTTTCTAATATATATATAACTTTTTGCTAGCTCTTTCTTTTTCTAAAAGGTATATAAGGAGGAAAAAAATTCAATTAAGTTACTTCACCAGAAAACTATTTAATTGAACTTTTAAATTCTTAAATTGGATTAATTAATCTTTTTAATAGTCTTTGATCATTATAATGTTGACATGGCACCCTGCAAAATAATTTTTAAAAATATTTTTAAAAATAGAAAAATAATTCAAAAGAATATTTAAAATTTTTATTAGAATATTATCTTTTAATCTTAAACTTTTTTAAAATTAAAAAAATATTTAGGATTAATTTAAAATTAAGACAATAATTTAAATATATTAAGTGGAATTAATCCTTCATTCAAATAAGATTTTTTTTGTAATAGTAATTCAGGGAGTACGGAAAGTGATTAAAATGCAGGTGATTTAAATCGTAAATAATACGGAGAGTCACTGAAAATGATGGTTTCAATATCTTATTAGTTTAGATAGCTTTTGGGAGACATTTGTTTTAGTAGGTCTCATGGAACATTTTTTTTTTCTTCTTCTTCTTTGAGATGGAGAGATCCTTTTATAAAAAAGTGAACTTTAGCGTGAATCTTATTAGAATGATGTTTTATAGTGTGGTTTCAGAGACATAGTTATTTTATTAATAGTGTATTTGATTCGTCGAATCTTAGATTACAAGTAAAATATTATATTATTTTATTTGACTAAAACTTGTTTAGAGTTATTATTAAAATTCAAGTCTAACAATTTTTTTTTTACAATTATGATTCAAACTCAGGTTAGAAAAATGAATATCTAATCAATAGGCTACAACTTGAGATTGTCACGTCCAGCACTTAATTGATTTTTTAGAACATCATATAGCAAACATCTAGGTTTGACTAAATTTCAACTCAAATTGATCCCTTAGTATAACCGGCAAAGATGAATACTTTGGGTTCTAAATACTTAGGTTCGAAATCTGCTATGGGCACTTATATGTGTGAATCTTTTAGTGTTGTTATTCATAAATTTTAATTTGATTAGGCAATTTTACTCTAGATTATTATAATTTTTATTTTATTTTTTGTTGTAATTGTTCGATCAATCAGTTTTTTAATCTAGATTAGTTTAGTTCTTAATTTATTTTTATTGTAATTGTTTGATTATACATTTAATTTTAGAATAGTTTAATTTTATGTTTTGTAGTTGCTTGAATATATATTTTGTAATTGTAAATTTAAAAAAAATACATAATAAAATATTTCAATATTGTAAAAGAAAATTCAAATGCAACATCAAATTTCGAAAAAAAAAACGAAAATAAGTAAAATGAAATACCACATGAAAAAAAACATATATGGTATCTATAAATAGCCATGAATTTTTATTTGAGCTTACGACGAATGCATTGGGTAAATCACTTTAATAATGCATCACTACGACATTATATTCAATGAGAGCATTACCGGTAGTCATATTAAACGACCGTAACTTAGCCGACGCCACCCCACGAGCCATTCGAAAAACGCCTGAACCACCTACAATCGGCATCTCACGGTGGAGAACCGCCGGATTCCTCCCAAGTACAGTAAGAGTGCTGCCATTGAACTCGCCGGTGGTAAACACCAAGTTAAACGACATCAACAGGCTCAGTTCGTGTTGCCCAGAAAATGCGTACAGCCCTTGAGCTCGACCCAACTCTTTGGATGTCGGATTCATCCTTTCTGTTAATGGGCCATCCATGATGAAAACGAGACCAAATGAGGTTGGCGATTTGTCGGTGTCGGGTCCGTGAGCGACCCGGACGGCGGTTATGTTGTGTTTTCCAGCAAACCTGTCGTGGAAGAAGAAATGGAGCTTGGTAACCTTTTGTTTTACGTATGGAAGCTTGTCGAACCATTCATCTACTTCCTCGGCACCTTCTTTGACGCAATACGCCATTGGCATGGCTACCAAGAAAATCACTAGTAGTAGAATAGCCAGATTTTCCATTTCTTTTCTTTTCTTTCTCTCCTTTTCTTTTCTCCCCCAAACAAAATGAAAGTCTATGCACGCCTTAATATAAGATACCCCATGGCACATTTTGATTAAAAAAATAATATCTGTATTCTATATAATATATATATAAAAGGATTAGTTTAGAAAAAAATTTAAACACATAAAAATATTATTTATTTCTCATCATATTGTTAAATTCATTTTTGAAAATAAAATAAAAATTGTGATTATACATTTAAAAATATTATAATTAATTTATGATTATTAGTTAAAAATTTTATATTAATTTTAAATATATATCTTAAAATATTTTAATTATAATTTTAAAAAAATTATTATAATATTTGAATGGATTAAGTGTGTACCAAATTAATCCCATATATTTTCCCTTTCTTTATATGTATACCAAATTTCAAATAAAAAAATTGGTAGAGGGAAAATTTTCCATTTTTTGAATGGATCTTTGTTGTTTCTTATTTTTAAATTGATCCCAATTAAAGTGCAAATTACTAATAATGGTGTTGTACCAAATCAGTAACTTAACCGGCACTTGAGCATTTGTTATACCTCCTCCCCACTTTAAACCTCCCTTTTACTTGCAAGTTGACTGCTGTGTGATTGGCTTTACATCATAATCAATAAAAATAATATTCTTATATAATTTAATTAATATTATTTTGAATAATTAATTCAATTTAATTTTTTTTTAAATTCAAATTAGATACGACCGTGAATATTTTAGTAGTGTGGCTGGTGATGTTAGGTTAAAATTGTTGAGCCTATGTAGGTTTGTTGATCACTTGTTTTGAGTTTGAATTTTAAAAGTAAAATAACATTGAATTTAAATTTAAATTAAGTTTTGTTTTTGTTTATAGTGGTGATTCACATTTTAATGGTGCGGTAAATTATTAACGTATAGATTAATCATATCATAAATAATACGAAATTTTATCGGAAATGGTAATACAGAAGGTCATTGAAAATGATGGTGTCAAGTCTTATTTGGAAAATATTATTTTTTAATTGATTTTACTTTTTTCACATATATTTAATAATTTAAAGTAAAAATAAATTGATAGAATTTTTCTATAAAAAATGTGAAAAATGATAAGTAAATAATAATTATTTATTACTTAATTGAGGATCTTTTCAATTAATTAAATTTAATTTTAATATTTTAGTAATATATTATCATAATAAAAAAAATTTAGAATAAGGCGAAATGTTTAAAAATTAAAGATAAAATGTAGAATTTTTTATAATTTAAAATCTATATTTATAAAACAATCAAATTATATTCTATAATTAAATTTAAGTAATATATCAAATAAAATTTATAAAATAAATTTAATGTTCAAATTTTCAATACTTAATATTTCATACTGAAAATATGCTCTAGTAGCTCTACAATATACATTATGGTTTTTTTATTAAAAATGTTGTTTATTTCTGTTGTTAATTTATAATGCCTAACTCAATTATGATAATATAATATACTTGCATCATAATAATCGATATCATCACCACATACAATATAAAATATCAAAATTGAAATCATTATTAATAAGACTTACATCATAATAATCAGTACCATCATAACATACAATTCAACATCGTTAGTTCAAAATATATATATATATTTTATGTCAAAACGGTTCATATAAATTAATTTATTTGAAATTCATTAATATTTTTTTTAATAATAATATCAACAAGATATAAACTCGAGTCTGTAAATCATCATTGCACCTAATGATATATCATAGGAGAAAATTCTATGCTCGAACTTGCATAAACAAATAGACGCAACGAAATTTGGAAGATATCCTCCACGTACCTCCCATCAAATATAATAAATATCCAAAATCATGCAATTATAATAATCCAAATCCATAAATTGCTTTAAACTGAAATTTCAGCTCATTAATGATAGAAACTAATGAAAAAGCCCATCTTATTCCATGGTTAGTTCTTCAAGAACCACCAAAACCACTAACCATTTAAAACAAAACAAAGCAGCATAAAATGAAGCTTAAAACTTCAGACATGAACCACTGTGGCTGTCTTTTTAATTTTAGAGTTGTCCGCAAACGGCAATAACAACTGGCTTAGAAGTTCTTCCACCACTAGACCCAACTTTCTCAATGTCTCGAACCACATCCATGCCTTCAACAACTTGTCCAAACACCACGTGCTTCCCATCGAGCCACTCAGTCTTAGTCGTGCAAATGAAGAACTGCGACCCGTTGGTTCCCGGTCCGGCGTTCGCCATCGAGAGGATCCCCGGTCCGATGTGTTTCTTGATGAAGTTCTCGTCCTCGAACTTGGCTCCGTATATCGATTCACCTCCGGTGCCATTTCCGGCGGTGAAATCGCCTCCCTGGCACATGAAGTTAGGGATCACGCGGTGGAAGGTTGAGCCTTTGTAGTGGAGTGGTTTCCCGCTGCGTCCGACACCTTTCTCCCCGGTGCAAAGGGCACGGAAGTTCTCCGCCGTGCGTGGAGTGCAATCGGCGAAGAGCTCCATTACGATCCGGCCAGCCGGTTGGCCGCCAATCGTCATGTCGAAGAATACCTTCGGATTTCCCATTGCTGTAGATACGATTTTTCTCGGTGAAAAAATGAGGGGATAAAAGATTAGTCGAAATGGAAAATTAATTTTGATGGTTTGTTAGGATTTAAACGAAAAGGAGGGAGTTTAAATAGAAAGAGAGGGTTCTGGACCAATGATAGCTCGACACGTGTATATATAAAGTTTAAAGATTCAGTAATCTGGGCTAGTGATATCAAAATTTTGATTTAGTAAAACTCGCATATAATTCTGCTATTTTATTTTGAAAAAAGAAAAACAAATTTATTTTAATCTAATTATTTACTTGACACTAACTTATACACATTATTATCTAATAATTATATCCCAATCTGAAAATGACTATCGATAAAATTTTCCTTTTTAAAAATTTGAGATGTATTTGTTTGTTAATTTATTTAAATGTTTGACTTTTATTTTTTTATTTTTAGTTTTATGTGTATAAGTTAAAATCAAAACCTGTTTGACGGGAGATTATCTTGGTTGAAATTTTTGAAGTGTCGGCCTTGAAAATTAATGGACTTTCGAATAGTCAGTATTGTTTTGGGTAGGATGTTTTATTTACCCACTTTGTCAAAAGCTCGAATACTTAAATAGACACACGGGTGTAGCCGAAGGGACAAGCAAGGGCCTTAGCCCCTTAGCTGAATGGATTAATTTCTATTTTAATACCTTGTAAACGTATACATTTTAGTTTAATCATTTTTAGCCTGTTTTAAATAGAAAAATTGTAATTTTGACTCCTTTCAGAGTTAAAAAGTACCACCTAAATCATTTTAATATAAAATTTTAGCTTTAACTCCATCTCAAATGTTCTAGTGCCAATTTAGCATTGCTTTTTAAAAATACTTTTGAGATAAAAATATTGTTAAATAAGATGTTTTTGAGCTTTTCAAAAATACTTTTAGGATAAAAATAATTTGCAAAAATATTTTTTTAGCCAAAAACATAAATAGAAAATTTTAGCTTTTGATAAACAATACTAAACCAAGTCTATCACCTAATTCTTAGTTTTGCCCTTGAAAAGACAATGAATTTATAAAACAATAGCATTTCATTGGGGTGCTTCAAAAGATGAACCATATACTTAAATTTGGCAACTTTAACTCGGGATATGTGAGATCTAAATAATTCAAATATCACAAAAAAGCCAATAACACAAAATAACTCGAATAAATTCAACCTAATTAAAAAAGTGTGTTTAGAAACTGATACGGGGTTGCGCGCGGACCAAGATCGAGTTGCCAAGTCACGAGAAACTCCTACGAAAACCCTAAACAATTAGATCTGAAACGAAACAGAAAATTAAAAGATTAGATTTTTGAATTTTCAGATCTGAAATAAAATCCCCAAATCAGCAAAGAATCAAATTGAGAATAGAAATAAGTGTTAGGGTTCTTGAAACCCTCAAGGAGATTGTGATTCTGCCCAATTGAACACCAAGATAGTTTTCCCCAAATTTTGACAATCTAATTTCACCCAAAAAGAGTATGGAAAAACCCTAGAAATTGGGGATTTTTGGGCTGATTTCTTAAGATAGAAAAAGGCTGAAAACACAATAAGAACAGAAAATAGATTAGATAATGATTCAGCACAAGTAGAAATAAAGAAAGAATTGACAGTAAGAAATTAAAAGATAAGTCCTAAGAAGCCTGGAAATCTCGAAAGATCTCACAACTCCCTTCAAACGGCTCTAATCTCCCCTCCAAAGAATATCAATGGCAAGAAGAAGGTTGAAGATGGCTCCCACAATCAAAAAGATTGTTAAAACAACTTCTAAAGAAAACCCAAGAGAAAATCCTTGAAGAACTCAAAGAGAATTTTTACTCAAATCAAATCTGAAATTTTCAATGTAATTGTAATGTAATGTAGGGTGGCTGGCCAAGCCATATAAATAGGCCTTTCAAATGTTTTCCTAATTTAATTAGAACACTAAAACTAAAACTAAAAAAAAAAACTCCTAATTATTTTAATATGGAAATTCGGCCAAGGGTCTTTTATTTGGGACTCTTGGATAAACATTTAAACTAAGTAAAATAAATAAATAAATAAAAATAAAACTTTACAACTTGGGCCACTTTGACAATTTGGCCTGATTTTCAACTAAGTATGGGTGGATTTCTTGATTGGGCTTGGAATCTTCTTATTGGGCCTTGCCCTCAAGAATTTGGGCTTTTGTGACTCGTATCATTCCCCCCTTCCTCAAAAAGATTCGTCCTCGAATCTGAAAAATCAAATGAACTCGACTTTCCTCTATCGAACGGGACTAATGGCAACTGAGTCCACTGAAAAGAATAGCCATGAGATAGTAAATAGCAACGGAAACAAGCTTGTAGTCCAATCATAAGCATAACAGAACAGGTATAACGCATGTGAATGGACAGATTCAAATTACCATGCAAACAATCTAATTTACTCACCACTGCCTCGTCAAATATTTGAAACAAAGATGGACATGTTTTAAGGCATTCAGTCGTCTCACATTGTTCCCACAAACCATGAATAAATTGCGAGTAATAAATCAAATGGTAAACATAATCGTCACAAGTAGGTATTTGAAAAGATTTACATGGTTCACAGAGTTGCATAATCATACCATGCATTAATCGACGGTCTATAGATTCACTCACACATGCATTATCAAAAACAAGAATCTTTTTATCAACCATCAAAACATATAGATCATCAATAAATAAAATAGGACAGTCAAGCATGTTTCGATCTAAGTGTTCATCAACACGATCTTTATCACTATCCGAGGAGTACAAAAGTGTTTCAAAGGTTTCAAGCATCTTACCTCGATAAGCAAAAGAATAAGGGTCGATTTTACCTTTTTCATTTAAAACAAACCTTCGTTCATCGGGGCATAGTGTAGTCGAATCTCCGTTGTTGAGTTAACCTTTGTCAAATGGAACTCAAACTTCATGTACAACCACATAAACTGTTTAAGGCAAGAATATAAATTGAAAACAAATTTGGCAAATTTTGTTACCTTATTCTCCAAAACAGATTTGGACAAATTCAAGGATTTTACACAAGGTAAATCAAGAGAAAAACAAATCACGCTTCTTTTCGTAATGACTTTATCAACCACAATCGAAGAGTAACAATTAATCGGATCAAAATGATGGGATCTTTTAAGAACTAAGTCACCAAAAGTTTTATCAATAATTTTCAAATCTGCACTGGACTCGGTTTCTAAAATTTCCTTACCTCGCTTACCTTCGAGATCATGTAGTGTGATTTCATCTTTGCTTAAGTTGATCGTATGAAAGCGTCTTTCATTTGAGAGGTATTGAAGTTGAAAGTTATCTTTCGATCTTTCGGGAACCTGAAAAGTAGCAACACAAGAAAAATTCATATCTTGGTTAGTGGAAACATTCCTCACTAGCCTTTCCTCGTCTTTTTCTTTTGTTTCTTTTTCTAACTCATTTTCTCTTCTTTCTTCAACTTCTTTTTCAATTTTCTTTTCTGTTTCACATTCCTTTTCACTCTCAATCTCTTTTTGCTCTTTTTCATTCTCTTTTTCTTTTTCCTCACTTGTTTTAACAGAATTTCTCAGTTTGATTTGGTCCTCATGGACTTGTTCCGGAGTGAGCGACACTAAGGTAAGTTTCTTTCCTTGATGCTTGAAAGAATACCTATTGGTACGACCATCGTGAGTGACTTTTCGATCCAGTTGCCATGGTTCTCCTAGCAACAAATGGCAGGCTTGAATAGGCATTACGTCGCACACAACTTCGTCTTGATACTTACCGATAGAAAAGGCAATGCGCACTTGTTGAGTGACCCTAAATTGGCCTTCGTTGCTAAGCCCTTGTAGTTGATAAGGTTGTGGATGCTTGGTAGTGGTTAAGCAAAGCTTTTCCACCATCGTCGTGCTGGCTATGTTCGAGCAACTTTCACCATCAATAATAACTCTACAAAGCTTACCTTGTACATGGCAGCGAGTATGAAAGAGATGTTCTCGTTGCTGCTCGCTCCTTGGTTTTGCCAAAGATGATTGTCCACGATCATGAAAATCATCATCCATTCTAGTGACACGTCGAGGGCCGCGCCTTTGGGGTTGGTTATCCCTATCTTCCTTAATTGAATCTCGATATTGATGTTTTTGATTCACTCGTACCTCATTCAAAGTAGTATTCAATGCTTGAAGTGTAGCATTTATTTGTGTGATTGCAGCAGTATGTCCATCTAACTGTTGTTGGACTTTCATAAGTACATCATTATTATCACCTTTAGACATCTTCAAAACCTGTAAAAAATAAACACTCAACACTCAAAAATAAAAGTTAGCAAACCTCACCATTAATCACTCAAAAAGAAAATTCAAATTCTCAATGAGGTCGAATTCAATCTTGTGAGTTCTTTATCAGAGTTTATATCAACCAATTAGAGAGTGTGAACCAAACTACCAAAGAATCCTAATTTGCACTAGGATGCCAAAAACTGACGAGACACCAATTGATTCGTGTTGCACCGAGGAAGAAGTTGTGCACACGTTTAAATCCTACTAACACAAGAAACAAGAAGGTGTTAGATAACGTAAAGGAAGAATAAAGGTAAACAAATGAAAACCTACAGCTAAGAATCAATAAAAATTGCTGAAAACAGAAAACCCGAAAAACTGCGGAGTAACTTGACAACTTCGTTCGAGGTGTTCCCGATCTCCAAAAATCACGAAATTAAATCTGGAGTGTCCTTATATATTTAATTTTTTATCTGGAAAATTTGGGCACCAAATTCAACCCGCTGAATATTTTTTTAATTTTTTATTGGATTTCGTCTTTTTTCAATTTTTTGACTTTTTCGACTTATTTTTTTGCGGGAAATATTTTTGTATATTCAATAACAGTGCCAAAAATATGTATGTAAAATTTCAGATCAATCAGAAAACGTTTACCCACTCAAATGAATTTTTTTCGAAAATTTTTCTGGGTAAAACTGCTGTTTGTAATTTAAAAAATAGAGATCAGTTTAGAAATCAACCAAGAACACCCAAAACGCCCAAAATCTGATACCAAATGATACGGGGTTGCGCGCGGACCAAGATCGAGTTGCCAAGTCACGAGAAACTCCTACGAAAACCCTAAACAATTAGATCTGAAACGAAACAGAAAATTAAAAGATTAGATTTTTGAATTTTCAGATCTGAAATAAAATCCCCAAATCAGCAAAGAATCAAATTGAGAATAGAAATAAGTGTTAGGGTTCTTGAAACCCTCAAGGAGATTGTGATTCTGCCCAATTGAACACCAAGATAGTTTTCCCCAAATTTTGACAATCTAATTTCACCCAAAAAGAGTATGGAAAAACCCTAGAAATTGGGGATTTTTGGGCTGATTTCTTAAGATAGAAAAAGGCTGAAAACACAATAAGAACAGAAAATAGATTAGATAATGATTCAGCACAAGTAGAAATAAAGAAAGAATTGACAGTAAGAAATTAAAAGATAAGTCCTAAGAAGCCTGGAAATCTCGAAAGATCTCACAACTCCCTTCAAACGGCTCTAATCTCCCCTCCAAAGAATATCAATGGCAAGAAGAAGGTTGAAGATGGCTCCCACAATCAAAAAGATTGTTAAAACAACTTCTAAAGAAAACCCAAGAGAAAATCCTTGAAGAACTCAAAGAGAATTTTTACTCAAATCAAATCTGAAATTTTCAATGTAATTGTAATGTAATGTAGGGTGGCTGGCCAAGCCATATAAATAGGCCTTTCAAATGTTTTCCTAATTTAATTAGAACACTAAAACTAAAACTAAAAAAAAAAACTCCTAATTATTTTAATATGGAAATTCGGCCAAGGGTCTTTTATTTGGGACTCTTGGATAAACATTTAAACTAAGTAAAATAAATAAATAAATAAAAATAAAACTTTACAACTTGGGCCACTTTGACAATTTGGCCTGATTTTCAACTAAGTATGGGTGGATTTCTTGATTGGGCTTGGAATCTTCTTATTGGGCCTTGCCCTCAAGAATTTGGGCTTTTGTGACTCGTATCAGAAACAAATCAGGTGAAGTAATTAGTTAAAGTTACACATGGTTCTGCTTTGTTTCTTGCTAGGCATTTTCTCCTACCACGTACATATTCCCTTTGTGAAGATTCATTTCGTAAAGTTTACTAAAGCATTGAATTTGGACACTGTTTTGCTTGAGTTTCTTTTTTTCCTTTTGTTCTAATTATGGCAATGTCTGTTCATGCCTACCTAATCAATGTTTCAAAGACCATTTATACTGTTACCATTCTCCTCATCAATTCATTTAAGATTGGTATCCCAAATAACTTAAGACATCATGATGTTACTTAACAGGCAAAATAGAATACAGCTTCTACTCTCTTTGTTTCTGGATGGATATTTCCCATAATATTACGTGTTTGCTCTAGGAGGCAACCTGAACGACGCCGTTCTAAGTAAAATGCTTAAATAAAATGTCAGAAGTGGGATTTGAACCCACGCCCTCTCACGAGGACCAGAACTTGAGTCTGGCGCCTTAGACCACTCGGCCATCCTGACTATTTGTTTGTTTGATTCTAAAATAAATACTATATATCAATTTTTTAGCTTGTTTTCTCCACTCACACTTAGGGGTGTGCAAAATTCGGGTAAAACCGAAAAATTTTGGTTGGGGGTAAATTAAAATTTTTTTAAGTTTTCGGTTAACGGTTAATTCAGTTCGACACCGGTCGGTTAACCGAAAAAATTTGATTAACCGAAAAAAATTAATAAAAAATTTATAATATATAAATAGCCCACTATTCACTCAAACCCAATCCAAAATAAATCCAAATACCCAATCTGATATATATTAACCCAAGTACCCAACCCAACCCAATTACCCAACCCAATTATAAAAATTACAAATAATTTAATAAATAAAAATAAAAATCTAAAACTAAAAATAAAAATTAAAAACATATAACTTTATACAAAAAATTTGGTTAATTCAGGTAGTTCGGTTAATTCGGTTAATTTTATACTTATTTTAACCAAAAATTAAAAAATATATAATTTTCGGTTAATTCAGTTAACCGACCGATTCAACCGAAAAATTTTCAGTTCGGTTAATGGTTAAAAATTTTGAAAGGTCGGTTAATGTTATTTCGGGTCGGTTAACCGATTAAACATCCCTACTCGCACTTCGCTATCATTGAATGGAAGCCAAGTCATTCTATGAGCTAAACCATAGCCCACCAGCTCAAATGCATTCATTTTATTATCTAACTGGCTTGTTGTAAGTTTCTTAGATCCAACATAAATAATCATTTATATCTAATTTCAATAAAAACAAAGAGTAAACCCAACCCAAGTGTGAGTGACTAATAAAAAGGAGTACACCATACAGGTATTCAATTTTTATTAAGCTTTTTCATGTATTTTGAACATCTTTGTAAGCTTTTTCATGTATTTTGAACATCTTTGAATAATCATAGCCTTATATCGTGGTCCAAATGTGTCAGATAGAAGTATTGGGTATTGTTGAGGGGGATTAGCTCTGTTGGGAGAAATCTTTGAAGTGTCATCTACCGAGCAGTCAGTCGAACTCTCAAATAAAGGTATTATACTCCTTTGGTCTCTCTTTAGAGTAGAAAGACAACCCGAAGATAAAACCGAGCATAACCACCCAGACACACCACCTTTATTCGAATATCCATTTGACTGCTCAACAAATGACACTTCAAATACTTTTCCTGTCAGCGCCCTCAATAAGTATCAAATTTGAATGTTTTTTCCCTCCCAAAATAAAGCAAAAGAAACGAAAGAAAAATTATTCTCAATCCATACAGATAAACGTAAATGTCATAACATACAAGAAACTTAGGTACATTTAAAAAAAGAAGAAGAAGAAACTTTGGGCGATTGATGAATCTAATTATAAGTTTTTTTCTTTGTTGATGCAAGTCATGGACTTTTTTTGCTCTTATTCTTCAAAAAACATAAGTCGCCACACAAAGAATACCCGGCATCGCACTCTAAGCATACAGATCGATGCCCCAAAACTTGGCAGGTTGATTGGTCCGATATTTCCGGTCAATGGCTTTGATTTTGTCCATGTCTTCTTTGGCTAACTCGAAGTCAAAAACCTCAAAATTCTCTTTCAATCTCTCGAATTTTGATGTCTTTGGGATGACTACCGTGTTTCGTTGGATTCCCCACCGGAGAACGATCTGAGCCACGGTTTTCTTGTACTTCTCGGCTAGCGCCTGAAACCAAAGGACATACGTATATTAGAAATAAACTTAGATGACCAAAACATCAGGTGGACAATTTTGTACCTTAAGGACAGGATCATCCAAACATGACACTGTTCCAAACCATTCTGCATTAGCAGCAGCACCTCCTAATGGAGTGTGAGCGGTAACACAGATTCCGTGCTTCTGGCAAAATTTTACAAGACAATCACGTTGGAAGTAAGGATGTGTCTCTATCTGGTTTACAGCAGGCTTCACCTTGGAGTAAGCTAGGCAATCTCTTGTTAAAAAGATGTCGTAGTTGCTGTATATAGAATTTGTATCAGATGTAAGTCTAAGGTTAAAAAGATTTATGGATGCAAATCGATAGTCAAGACAGAATTTGAGACCTGATCCCGATGCTACGAACTAAACCCTTGGAAACCAAGTCTTCCATCGCGTGCCAGGTAGTCTCCAACGATATAGTGGTGTCTATGTCCAGGACTCCATCCTTGTCCAAAGGACTGCCCGTTTGACCGACTCCTGCAGGCATAAAAAAATACAGCCAAAATCGAAGAGTGAGTAGTTTCCCAGTTGTTTCTGATGAGAGCCCTTTTAACCATCCGAAATGAGTACGTTCAATCTTTTTTAAGTTTTCCATATATTTGAAGGGTAATCTTCCCATAACCGTATCCCATGCTTACTAAGAGAATTTAAACATGAAATTTACGAAGAAAAAATTACCTGAATTGAGTAAAATGTATGCTAAACAATTAAAGAGGATAGTTGGGAATTACCAGTGTGCTTTACAGCAACAGGAAAGTGAACTAGATACAAATCCAGATAATCCAACTGAAGCTTCTTAAGACTGTCTTTACAGGCCTCAAGAACATGCCCGTGATCAGAATTCCAAAGCTGCAATCGAACTGGATAAGATAAGAACTACAAGATAATGAAGTACGAAGAGAAAAAAAGAAGATTTAAAGTTTCCATTGATCTAGCCTTGGTTGTAATAAAGAGGTCCTCTCTCTTAACAAGCCCGGTTTTGAATGCTTCAGACAATGCCTCACCAACTTCTGCTTCATTCTTGTAGTCAGCTGTAAAACACAGTATAGATGTTAGAGAAACATTAACACGACATAATGTCATCAACAATACATGACATAAAATCAAATAATTCTTGTACTGAAATAAATACTAAATCTTAAAACATCCAACCATCTTTCGATTTCCCAATCTGTGAAACTAAAGAACTATGGAACTCAAACCCAAGATAACTGCAGACATGGAGGAGAAACATGAACACAACATGTATGCCACTAACAATACATGACAATACAATCAAAGAATGTCTGTACTGAAATAAAGACTAAATCTTCAGATAACCAACCGTCTTTCGATTATCCCAATTTGTGAAACTAAAGAAATATGGAACTCAAACCCAGATAACTGCAGACATGTCATAGAAACACGCCACCAACAACACAATCAAAGAATATCTGTACTGAAATGAAGACTGTATCTTCACATAACCAACCATCTTTCAGTTATCTCAATCTGTGAAACTAAAGAAATATGGAACCCAAACCCATATCATAGAAACACGAATACAACATATATGCCACCAACAATACAATCAAAGAATGTCTGTACTGAAATGAAGACTGCATCTTCACATAACCGCCCGTCTCTTGATTATCCCAATCAGTGAAACTAAAGAAATATGGAACTCTAACCCAGATAACTGCAGACAACTGAGACAGCCAAGGACACATTGGAGACACATGAACAATGCCACCAACAATACATGACAATAAAACCAAAGAATGCCCATACTGCAATAAAGACTAAATGTTCACACATCCATCTGACTTTCAATCAGTCAAACTAAAATACTACAGAACACAAACCCGAGACAACCAGCGACTTGTCAGAGGAACATGAACACAACATATATGCCACCAACAATACACGACAATAAAATCAAAGAAAACCTATACTACAATAAAGACTAAATTTCCATATATACAACGAACTTTCAATCAATCAAGCTAAAGTACTACGGAACACAAACCCGAGACAACCACCAACTTGTCGGAGGAACATAGACATGACATATATGCCATATATGCCACTAACAATACATAACAACACAATCAAAGAATGCCTGTGTAACAATAAAGACTAAATCTCCACATATCTAAACAACTTTCAATCAGTCAAACTAAAGTCCTACAAAACACAAACCCAAGACAACCACCGACTGTTTGGAGGAATATGAACATGACATATGTGCCACTAACAATACATGACAACACAATCAATGAATGCATATATTGTCCAACAACCGTCTCTTAGATTTCCAGATCTATGACTCTATAGTACTATAAGACTCAAACTCGAGGCTTAGCTTAGACGGTTCATGCAACCATACTTTAGCAGTCCCTTAACTCTATCCCCCAAATCATATAAACAAATAAACAGATTAGCATAATAAAATCATTTTATTGTCCATAAATCTTCTTAAAATGTTATCATTTCCATAATTATTGTGATTAATTTTTTTCCAAAACACTTGAACTGAGAAACTTCATCCAGTCACTAACATCCAAAGTTTAACCAAAATAAAAAAAAACCAAAAAAAAACCTCAGATATAATGAAACAGTATGAAAATTGCAATGATTTCATCACACTCTAATAAATGATTAAATAAAGAAATTAAAAAAAAAGCCCAAAGTACCAGCACAATCGAAATGACGATAACCAAGCTTGATGGAGTTGATGATGAGGTCTCTAACGTCTTTTCCATCCATACGCCAAACACCTAAACCAACGACTGGCATCTTAAATCCATTGTTCAGTGTGATCGCCATTTTCCCCCCTTTGGTCTCTGTAAATCAAATCTGCTATCCCTACGAAGGACTTGAAACAACGAAATTAAAATGTTTCCCGATTTTTTGTTGGGCCTGCTGCCACCTGTTTACTCTTGGCTGCTCTATTTTGCCTTTATCCTATCTTCATATCATAATCAATGATAAGAACCGTCTGATTTGGGACTCTTGATCGGCTCCTTGGCCCAGACCCACTTAAATTTTATTTAATTTATCATAAATAAATTAGGCTTTTTTAATAAAAATAATTAAATAAAAAAATGTATGTAAACAGATTAATTATAAAATGAGATATTTTCTATATGGCACCACCCTAATTTTTTTTTAGAAAAAATGATTTTTATTAATGTCGTCTGACATAGTGGTGGTATTTGATTGAAATGTAATAAATCAAAACATTTCATACCTGATATAAAATTTTCCAGATTGACTATTGTAAAAAAGAAACTTGGGGCATCCCAATGCCGCATGTTTTAAGGGATAATTGCTTAATAAACTTTTTTTTCATAACAACTAATTTAAAAGGAATAATTTTTGGTAAATATTTCCGCTTATCACACTTTAATTCACCGCTATCGCTATCAATAAGCACCGACAAAAAATTATTACTTTTAAATAGGGTGGTGCCACCAACCAATTAGGCTACATTGATATTCACTTTAGAAACCATTCTATTTCGTAATTAATTTGTTTCTCATATATTCTTATATTTAATTATGTTTTAGTAATACTTTTATTAAAAAAAACCAATAAATTACTAATAATAGAGAATAATATAAATTAGTCAAAGATGCTGAATTTAAAATGTCAAATTGTGCTATTTGGCCCTTTATTGTGCGTAAATTGTGAATTTAGTTCATATACTATGATTTGGTTATTTTTAAATTATTTATTTTTGAAATTTGAAATTCCAGTGTTAGCTTAAAACAGTAGCTGTTAATTTGGTTACATGTTAATTGCCAGCTTGCTATTTTTCCATAATTCTCGCAAAAAACATATGATATTAGTTAATGAATTTAAAAACTTTAAATTTCAAAAAATATAAAGATTAAAATCAATAAATTTGAAGAGTATGAATTAAATACATAATGTTGTGGTATCTATGAAATTTCAATAGTAATAGATACAAAAGCATTATCCTTTAAAACTAACATTTATGTACTTAGGCAATACAAGATTTTCCAATATCTCAACACATACCTCGACAAAAACCAATCTTTATTTAGACACATTGATGCTATCTATATATAAAAGGGTCCTAATACACTAGGGACATAGCTTAATCCTTGCTATGTGAAAGGCTCCAAAGGCACTTAATTGAATCTAGCTTGGCATATTCTTCAAATCAAATTATAGCTTTTTTTCAAGTTTAGCCCCTATTTCTTTAAGTATTATTGACTTATTTTGTACGTGTTAAGGGTTATGCTCTAGTACTTAAACCCCGGCTTTCAAAATTTTAAATTGAAAAATATACAATTTGTTTTCCATTAACTTGACATTCATAGCCCTATTTTCCCCGAATAATATATTGACCAATTTTTATATTCATCCAAAGTTTCGAGTCTTCTAAGGAAATGAACTATTAGGTATGTTGTCAAATTCATATGTCTTATTTGGAGACTTGACATGATGGCTTTACAATAACGCCTTCTTCCCAAACTTGAAAGGAAAAAAATATAATATTGCTTTGTGCTAGTAGCAAAAAGACTCCTCTAATCAAGCATGTGATTCTTCGAAGTTAAGCAAAAGAAACAATAAATTTGAAGTAGAAAATGATGATCAATGCAAAATTTACAAGAAATTCTAAAGAACAAGGAAATATAGCAACACACAATAATCCTATTAAAGCGCATCGAGAGCATCTCCCTAACATGCGCTTTTTCCCACTTTTAAAATATTACTTGGTTCTACTAAATATACAAGTTTATGCATAGTTCAAAACAATATTTAATCAAACTTATTTAACTCTACCATTTTAGATTAGGATTGGAATCTTAAAATTAAAAAGGTATAGGGACTAACATTGATTGATAAAGTATAAGGACTAAATTCACTACTTACTCAATATGTAGGGACTAATAACATAATTTGGCCTATCATAAAATATAAAAAATTAATTAAAAAAAGAAAAAAGTGTTCATCGCACTAGACACCACCAAACTATGACCCTTATATTAAATTAGTCTCTAAATTATTGATGTTGTATCAATCAGGTCTTTTATTATTAAAATTAATATTTTAACTATTAAATGACACACCAAATCTTATGTAGCTAAAATTAAAATGAGAGTTTTAAAGAAAAATAGAACGTTGTTGCTTAACTTAAAAAACCTTAAAATAAAGTAAAATTGAAAAAAAAGTTAACAATAAAGCTTTTGTAAAAAAAAAGCATTGAAAATCTTGAAATTAAGATTTAAAAAAAATAATTTTTACAATATTCATTTTAATTAAAATATAATTTTAAATTATGTCATATAAGTTCTAATATGTAATTTAAAAGTTAAATTAACGGTATTAATAATGGAAGAACCTAATTAATATAAGCTCAATAGTTTGGGATGTAATTAGAATGATTTAAAGTTTAGAGACTAATTTAGAATGGATTCATGATTTAGGGATGTTTGGTGCAATTAGCTCAAAGACAAAAAAAAATTAATTTTTAAAAAATAGCCAAAAAAAAAAATAGAAATAAAACATTGGAAATAGGCATATGCGAAATAAAAATCCAAAATGGGCCCAATTGCATGAATTGCCCACTTAACCAATTACCGCGCAAAATTAAAATGGCTGATTTCCTTCCCTCTTGTTTCCTTCATGCGCGGCAAAAAGAAGCGGGGAGATAACAGAGAGATCAAAAGCTTTCGACTGGTTTTTTCGTCAGATGTACACGACACCGTTTTGGTCCAGTAAACCCGCAAATGTCTTCTTCTTTCACCCCCGATGAAACGGCGCCGTTCTTCGGCTTCCTCGGCCGCGCCGCTGCTCTCGTCTTTTCCTGTAACTAATCCTTACCTCTCAATATATCATTATTATTTTTAAATTTAGACCCCTTTTTAATTATTTTGATATTAAATCTGTTTTAATTTGACATTTATTTCATTTTTCTGATAGTATTTTTTTTGGATCACTAATAGCAATATTTAGCGAATAAATTGAAAAAAGAAGGATCAAAAGATTTTAATTTTTATTATGAATTTTGTATAAATTCGGTGGTATTTAGTATTGATATTTGAATTTGAGATATGAATAGTTACGAAATAAGTAATTCTGTTGATTGAGCTGAGTAAACATTATTTGTTTATATTGGAATTATATGACGGAATTCGCGTGAATTAGTCTTTTACATGTCAATCTGAATATTGCATTCAAATAAACTAATAATGGTTTAATTGATGAAAAATTACTGAAAACTTTTACTTTCATTGTAAATATTGTATAATTCAGTGGTTTGAAATAGATATTTGAATATGGGATATATATATTTATGAAATATAAGTTATTACTTTGATTCTGTTGAGTAAATATTGCACTCTGAAATTCAGAAGGGTTTGAATCGAAGAAGAGAAGTTAAATTAAACTTGTGAATTCAGGTATGGCGAGCTCCGTATGGGACGGCTAAGAGCGGGGCTGGTGTGGCGTCGATGGGTGTGATGAGGCCTGAGTTGTTATGGCCGGTTTTGGGTATTTATGGATCATTGCTGTTATATCAGTACTGGGATCAATCCAAAGGCCAAATCGTACCATCGTTTCGTTGGTTATGCCCATCTTTCATCCGGTCTCGCTTGTTGCCTCGCCAGGCTTTCTGCCGGAATGGCTATCGGAATTGTTGGTGATGCTGGTGTCAGGTATGGTGCTTTGATCCCTCCCATGTTCTTAACTTAGATTGCACATTCTTGGCTAATTGATTAACACCAGAATGTTGTGTCGGTGGGAAAGTTTTGATTTATTCTTTTCATATGTTGCTTTATGGTCCCATGGAGTTTATTAGTATAGTATGTTCTCTCCATATTTGGTTTACTTGTGTAATTAAGCCTAGCTAAACTCAAGCAGTAAGAAGTTGAGGTTCAATGGAGTTTTATTTTTAAGGTTATAGCTTGATTTGAAACAAACTAACTTGAGTTTGATTTTATGCTTGATTAGTGCTAGAGCTTTAGTTCAAAAATAACAAATATATATTATAAAATAAAAAGTTTGATTAGTCTTGCTTGATACTTCAGTCTAGTATTAAGAACGCTGGAGTTCAACTACTTCGATAATTTTAGTTCTTGATAGTAATCAAACTGAATTTAAACAATTTTTTAATCGAATATGAATAGCTTGTAAATTTAGGCGTCTCATTTACACATTAATTTGAGTTGGATTTTAAAATCTATGTTGTCCTTAACTTTGGTTAGGGTTCTTAGTTTGATATGCCCTTGAGATTGCTCATCCTATGTTGCTCCGAGTCTTCTTTCCTTTAAGTTCCAATGTCTGACATTTGTGTTGAACACATTTTTGATCATGAGTGTAGGGATATGATCATCAAAATATGTGTAAAACTAAGAAAAAATGGAACAATGACATGTGAAAGTTTCCAATTGTTATCATCTTGTGTTCTCGAGCTGAGTAAAGATGCTCGCAATCTGGTTTAGTAGGGTGCTATATGTTTACATATCTGCAAAATAAGTTTGAGTTTCAGATAAGGAACTCTGTAGAATGAGATAATTTATTTTACAAAACTTACTTAGTTTTCAATTGATTCGGCCAATCGATCTGATTCAATTAAACAACTTCGATTTGAGATTATTGTTAGGGTTTGTCTTTGATACATGATATATATAAAGAGATTTAGGTTGCATTTGCTTTGAAAGAATTTTTTAAGTTTTCATTTTCTATTTTTTGAAAATTGAGAAATATATTTAAAAAATAAAAATAGTTTTTTTTCAATAATGAAAATAGTGAAAAATATTTATTTTTCAAAATAGAAATGAAAACAATTAAATAATTAAATTAAAATATAATTTATTAAAAATATATTACAATAGTAAAATAAAATGCAACAAGATAAGAAAAGGTTTAAAGGTAATGTTTCTAAAGAATTTGAACTAGGATAAATTTAATGCATAAAATGAAAATTAAAAAATCTCTTATTTCCATTTTTTTTCTTTTTTTCAAAACATTTTTATTGAAAATAACGAAAACATGTTTCTTATTATTCTCTAACTTTGATATATTTTTATTTTTCAAAAATTTACTATTTTTCGTTTTCTAGAAAAATAAAAATAAAAATAACCTTTACTTCCTGAAGCTAAAAGCACTAACTTTTTTTTTCAAAAAAAAATGCACTAACATTTTTTAATTTTGATTTATGTGAAATGTGATATTTTAATATTGTATAATATTATCACTTAATTTTTTCTTAAAAATGTAATTTTTAAGTGATGATGCGACATAATATCAGAGTGTCACATCATTACATAAATTAGGATTGAGAAAATTTGTCAAGTTTTATTATTATGTGAATAAAAACAAATTCAAAGATTAAGTTGGATAGAGTTATTAAGTTGAGAGACTAAACCTTATTTAACTCGTAATTATGCTAATAATTCTTATGAGTTAATTGATATTATCTCAATTACAAAAAATACAATAAAAACAAAAAAATTCCTTAAATTATAATAATAAAATCAGAGTACTTATGTAGTTTTAGTTTTTTGTTTTGAAAATTTACCCTTTTTAACATATTTCCTATTTTTCTAAAAACTTCCTAATTTTTTAAAGATAACTATATATATACCTTTTCAAGAAAATTTAGTGGATATAATTACAGCTCCCCCTCTTTAAACAAAATTATCTGCTTAAAATCACTATTTTTTTTTCAAAATGTATATTTTGAAAAAAATTATTTATTTTTCAAAAATACTATTTTATTACCGATAGAGTGAACGTCAAGAATTCTGGTTTATATATTGTGCATGGATTGAAATATATAATTTTTAATACTAGTGGCCTCAATTTAAAACACGTGGATAGGGTGGTGGCCCAAAGCACGATCCGAGAATTGGTGGATGAAAATCGTTTTGAAGGCCGTTTTCATTGTTTCTTTTTAGTTTTACCTCCCCACCTTTGAATCTCATTAAATAAGTGAACCTTGTTAAGAAAACAATATCTACGGTCACTTATATAGATGGGTCAATTGTCATACAGATCAAACGATTTTAAGAACACGACATATGACCTGTCAGTCACGTCCAAACACACATGTAAGAGGAACACTATGACTAAAGCTTCCAAGCCTTCATATGTAGGCACTTGCCAATGGATATATAAGACCATACATAACATTAGATTAACAATGACTGCGAGATATCTATATACTATTACGTCAATATTTTTCAATAAAATTCAACACTTTCTGAAACCTCTTAATGTGTGAATGGTCATAATCCTCCTATCACTCATATTTTATAAAAAATTAAAATAAATATATTTTAAAAATTAAGATTTTATTATTAATTTTTCATTTGAAAGGTCAATATCTTTTATTATTTAGTTAAACTTTTCCCTATTTTTCACTTTTTGCCACCTCTAATGGATAATAATCCAATTATCCAGAAGAAAGGAAAGATTATCCAAAATAGAAAAAGGATTTTTGGATGATAGTCTAATGGTATTCCACAAAACTTGAAATGTAAGATGCATAAGAATTTGTCAGTTTTTTAATTTAATTTCTAAATTTAAATTCCGTAAAAATGTGATAGTATAATCCTTTGAATTTATATCATATCACAACTAAAATACTAAAAAATATAAAATTCAAACAAAAACAAAACTTATGGAATATATAAGAAATGGTAATAAAAAAATATTAGTTAAAATGACCTAATCTTAAAGTATCAAATCATCACATATTAATGGAATTAAAAATATATGGACCAAATTGAGAAAATTATCAAATTTCAAAAATAACCAAAAAAGTTTAGAGGTCAATTTGAAAAAAATACCAAATTTATGTACTAAATGTTACTTTTTCCTTATATAGAATACTGCTAACTTCAGTAAGCTGATTGCTCCAATCACGAGTATTATGGACCCTGCTACTTAATGATCATTGTATCATCTACATCTGCATTAAGTGCGTTGATGATTGTTATTTATAAAAAGCCACCATAAAAAAATTAGGGAACAAATCATGGTGACAGCAGCTTAGCAGTCACGGATTTATTACCCAACGTAATTAAACAACACACATTCGCCTTGACATGCTAACACGTGTTTGCCCAAAATATGAACAAATTATCTAACTGATTTATTTTAAATTTATAATTGTTGAAAAAGTCTAAAACGAATTGGTTCATTCAAAATAAAAAAAATTGTTTTAAAATTTAATGGATCTTTATGTTCGGAATCTTTTCTAAAAAAATTATTATATCGACGTGCCAACAAACTTCAATTTTTTAGTTATTCTTTAAAAACGCTATCATATAATTAAATAAATGTTTTTAAAAATTAATTAAAATTAAATACATAATTTTATTAATTAATTACTATATTTTGTGATTATGGTTTTAAATTTTTTGATATTTTTAGTTTGAATTTTCTTTTGTAAATCTTATATATATTTTCAGTTTAGATTTGATTTTTTTTAAGTGATATTATGTGTAAATTATGTTTGATTTTTTTTTAGTACAGATTTAGATATATTTTAATTATTAATTCGATTGAAAGACTTTTGAAAGACTTTCTAAATTAAACCATTCAGCAAATTTTACTCTATAATTTTTTTTTAAATTATTACATTTAATAACAAAATTATTTATATTATATTTGAATTATTTTATGAGAGTTAAAAAATTGAAAAAAAAAATAAAAGAGCGAGTATGAAGATTTAAATTCTCGCAGCGCGTCAATGTTGTGTTGTGCTCAAGGCAATTTCTTTTCTCGTAGTTTCTCTGAGTCTACGAAAAACAAAAGTAGCTGCTTTGCTCCTCTGTTTTCAGCTTCTCCATTTATCGAAAATCCTTTTTTTTTTCGATTTATCATCTCTAGTTTCAATCACTCTTTCGTTGTAATTGAAATGAATAGTTATTTGTAGAATCATTGAATCCGTTTCTTTTTGAAAATTTTTATCAGTTCTCTTCATCGTTCTGTGAAGAATGCCGTCAAAGCGAATAAAGTAAGGAGTTAAACACAAAAAAGGAAACAAATAAGCCAAAATGCGAACGCTTTGCGACGTTTGTGAGAGAGCCGCCGCGATCATTTTCTGTGCTGCCGACGAGGCCGCTCTTTGCCGTTCCTGTGACGAAAAGGTCTCTTCATTTTTCCCTACTTTTCAGTACTAGTGATTAATCGATGCGTATCTATAGATATGTCCATAGTTTGATTTATTTGCACACTGGTATTTGACTTGAAATTCTTGGAATTGAAATTAGTGAAATCATCTCAAGAGTTTTGTTAAAAAAAATTAACAGTAATTTGATTAAATGTGAATTTACTGGGAATTTTCAGGTTCACATGTGTAACAAGCTTGCAAGTAGACATGTGACAGTTGGGTTAGCTGACCCCAGTGATGTCCCACGCTGTGATATATGCGAAAATGCACCAGGTATGTATGTATGTATGTATGTATGTATGTAAGTATCAAGGCGAATCCAGGAAAATATTAGTGGGAGGGAATTGAATTATAAATTTTTTAGATTTCAAAACTTATAATTTCATTATTTTTTGTAGGACTAAAATGATTTTTTTTCCCATTTTGGGGGGCCAAAGGGAAAATTTACCATATATAATTTTATAAATTTATTATTTATAGGGAGACTGAAAGGTTAACTTTCCATGGGGGCCAAGGTCCCTGCCTGCCCCTTAAATTCGCCCTTGTATGCATGTATAGATGGATGGATGATTTGATTTCCTTTTTCTTATTGAGTAGTATACTTATTGTGAAAACATTTTCTTTTTTTTTGGAAATATCTTCATTTGTTGATTTGTGTATGTAGCTTTCTTTTACTGTGAAGTAGATGGCAGTTCCCTTTGCTTTCAATGTGATATGATTGTACATGTTGGAGGTAAAAGGACCCATGGGAGATATCTCTTGTTGAGGCAGAGAGTTGAGGTTTGTAACTCTTTTGTAGACTTTTTTTTTTCCACTGTTTTAATGGTATGGTTGTCATCCCACTTCGGTTAAATCCGGGATTGCGTATGCTCTTTACATTCGAGTTAGCATTAAGTTGGATTCCGTTATATTGTTATTGCATGTTCGAGTTTATCACACGATTGGCTATTATATCATCTGCCTATGGAGGTTTTTACCGCAGCCAATTGGTTTTAGCCTGCCAAAGTTCTCCCCCTTTGTTGTAGTTTCCAGGGGATAAGCCTGCTCATTTGGAGGAACTCGGGTTGCAACCGGTTGATCCAAATGATGTAAGGAAGCCCACATTGGTTAAATTTGGGATTGCGTATGCTCTTTAAGTTGGATCCTGTTATATTGTTATTGTTGTTATTGCATGTTCGAGTTTATCACACTATAGGCGATTATATTATCTACCTATGGAGGTCTTTTACTGCAGCCAATTGGTTTTAGCCTGCCAAAGTTCTTCCCCTTATTGTAGTTTCCAGGGGATAAGCCTGCTCATTTGGAGGAACTCGGGTTGCAACCGGTTGATCTGAATGATGTAAGAAAGGACCAAAAATGGCAACCTAATTTTGCAGGGAGAGAGAACCAGCAAAATCATAGACACTCCCTTGTTCCGGCGCTTGACGGTAATGATGATGGAGATGGAAAGGTAGGTAATAAGTTGATTGATCTAAATACCAACCCCCAACGGCTGCATGGCCAGGCTTCAACGATTCAGGTATCGTTTTCCAAAGTTCTGTCCTTTATTTTTACTTGCTATTTTTTCCAAAAACCTTGTTAATTTGGTAATTGCTTCATGTTTAAGGAGCAAGCCATGGATGTTTCAAGTAAGAATAATCATGACTCTGCAAGTGTGGTCCCTGTTGGATCCTTCAAAAGAGAGCCTGATAAATGATCTAGGTATTATCTCTGGCTTATGTTTGTTCACTTGTTTAAGAGCATTGCAAACATTTGGTTATGAGGTTTTTTTGTTTTATGGACATTTCCTGATACTTTTATATTATATTATATATATTTGAATGATAGAAGTACTATAAAGGCCCCTGTATTAAGATTTAGATTGCATTTTATCCCCTCTATTCAAAAAGTAGGTAAATTAGTGCTTATACATCAGATTAAAGAGCAAACCAGTCATTCTATTAAAAATTCAATCAATTTCTATTGTTAAAAACTGGTCCCTGTACGCCAACCTAAGATACACATGGCACACCATGTGTCATTACATGGTTATTCCGTTAGCCCAACCAATTTTTTAAAGTATAAATGGATGAAATTTTTAACAAAAATGATTAATTTACTTTTTAATCTTACGTGTTAGGACTAATTTTTTAATTTTTTTAATAGAGAGAACAAAATACAATCTAACTCCTAGCACTAGGGCCTCCATGATGCTGTCCAAGCAGATACACTTTCTCTCACATGAAAATGCCTTTTGCTTAAGGGCATATCCCTTATTTTAGAAAAAAAATGCCTGTGATCTAAAATTGATAAAGTGTGCAAATACTTAATTGGATTGCCCAAGCAGATTCACTTTCTTTCACATGAAAATGCCTTTTGCCTAACGCATTCATTATTTTTTTTCCCTTAGAGCTCAATATGTTATGTTTGATGAACTGTAATCGACTAGTAGGGGAAAGAAAAATTATGTTAACATTGTCATATTTGGTGGATTTTTTTTTTTGTATTAGTATGTTGGGATCATATTTGTTCTGAATGACTTCGGAAATTGTTAACTGATGTGAACTATGAATTGAGAAATGAAATTTTCTTCACCGTTGTCAATCTCGATGAAGTCAGCTTGACATGATTGCAGCTGCTGTGTGGGTTAAATTACTATTTGGGGTTCGAATTTGGCAACTATTCAAATATTGGTGCTTGAATTTTTTTTTATCCAAATTAGGCCCTAAACTTGACCATTATTCTCATATTAGTGCTTGAATTTTTCTTTGTCTAAGTTAGTCCCCGAATTTGTTTCTACATTCGGACCTGAACTTGGTAATTGTTCTCACATTGGAGCTAGAAGTTTAGGCCTCAATGTAGAAACAATTTTCAAATTTAAGATCTAACTTGGACAAAATAAAATTCAGACCCCGATGTGAGAATAGTTGCCAAATTCATGTAACTAAAACATGATACATGTTACTAAGATTGAAATTTAATGACAGACAGTTGCAAATTATAGTCACTGGTGTTTATGTGGCATTTAAAGAAGTGAAAAAATGGTAGCATTGTGCGGATCCTGACTCATATAGTGCCATAAGATTTCCTAGGCTTTTGTCTTAGGGTCAAGCTGTGCTAATTATCTTCATGAGAAATGGTGTCTAATGATAGAAACAGATAAATAACATTTGAACACAACACATGGTAACTTGTCGGCTTTTGCTTGCTTACCTGTCTTGTTGATTTGGAATCTTTATAGTTAGGTATAAGTAAGACAAAACTAATCTAGTTGTAACAGGAGTATACAAAAATTATACTCTTTTTATTTACCTGTGTTTTCCTTGTAGTTTTCTTATATGTTACGTGGACTCGAAGTTGTTTGTTATAATTATTTGGAGGATCATATATAACTTTATTACACATGTTTTTGAACAACTATTTGACATATTTCATTTAAGTCATTAGGTTGTTAAAATCATTGTTATATAGTCTTATTTGTTCGCACTATCTACACCAATCGAAAATTTAAACAACTTTCTTCTTTGATTTCCAACACTAACTGACAGATTGATTTGAATCTAAAGTATGTTTTTCTATTTGTCAATAGGTATTGATCCATCGTACCGGTTTTCTAATTATCACTTGCAACTCGTTAGCCTTACTTTAAAGAAAAAAATATAACAGTTCAGTGATTTGAATAAAAACTTTCGAATAGTTCAATAACTATTTTATAATTTTTTTAAATTGAGTGACCAAAATATAAATTTATTAATAGTTTAGTACCTTTTAAGTGTAGTTTACCTTTTTCCTTTCTCTCTTGAAGTAGCGTTATCCAACACCCATATCGAACGGATATCCAGACAAAAGTATATGAATGTACTTCAAATGACCCTCTGAACACGAGTTTCTTTGGATACAAATATTTTCCATATGTTGCCTAATCATGTGGGACTTTCCTTACAAAACATTTTGAGTAATAAAACTAATATTGTGGTGCAGATATTGGTGGACAAATGGTTTAAAGGCTCTCTGTTTCTTATGTTACGTTCCTTGTCCCATGAACAAGTAAAAAAAAAAAAAGTGTCAACTTTTGGAGATAAGCTTTACCATGTAACGTAGTAAAGGTATGTGACATTTTACACTTTTATATACAGCCTTGAGAATGCCATTGGTTGCCATAAGCTGATAACTGATATATATATATAAAGATTTTATATTTTAGGTAACACCTTACGAATGAATCGAATGTTGCCACTTAATTAAAAAAAAAGTTGTTGTGTTTTTTTTTAAATTAGGTATTTTATCCAATAGATTGAAATATGTCACAAGTCTTTATATTTTTATTTTTAGAATTTAGGCTTTCCACTTTTTAGATTTGAAAATTCAAGTCTTAACTATTAATATTGTTAAAATTATTTTATTAAATTTATGTTTATTACAACATATTTTTAGTTATATGACCATTTGATGAGTTTTTTTTTTAATTTTAAAATATCACATTAATAAATTTAAAAAAAAACAATTTAACAATTAGACTTGAATCCTTTTCATACGTAAAGTTCGGAAGAAATGGGTTAAACTTAAAACATAGCGTCCAATCGTTCTTTAAAAAAAATTTCCATTGCTAGGACTTTGAATTCGAGGTTTTTTTTTTGCGTGAAGAGTCAAGTATCCTAACCACCTAAACTACAGCAAATCTACAACGGATATTAAAATTACTCATTAAGTGAATTTTCTTATACCCTAGTGAAGCCAGACAAGTGGCATTCATGCGAGTAACCCTTCGTGAACCTTCGACGATTATGCTTGCACACAGTCCACAGCTCATCCCTCGTGACACATTTCTCATTGTATCCACCTTGTCATAATCGTCACGTACAACCTCGAGGAAACTAATGTTGGAGAAGAACAACCTATGGCCATGTAGGATCATGCAATACACCCAATAATTGTTTTGGAATGACACTAATAATCGTGTCACGACGTGCATGCATTGAGGTTATGAATCAACACAATTAACTTTAAATATCTAGCGGTGCATTGCAAGTGTAATAGGTTGACTTGTAATATTTATAATGTTACAATGGAACACCCAAGTATTCCAAGCATCGAATTTAAGAGAGTTTGAGGACAAAGTAATCAATATGCGACAGGTATGCAAATAGAAAGTCTAGCTAACTACTCGCTAGGTACTATATTACGGCAATTCATAATCAAGCATAATTGCACTAAATTAACTAAATAACACTAAGAAGGACCAAATTGTAAACATGCAAAATTATGCAATTAACAATTCAAGGCACACAAGCGACTAGTTGACTTCCGTTGTTGATTAGTATTTGGATTAGGGATCTAAAAAGGTTTAAACTTCTAATGGACTCAATTTTTTCTCTCGGTTACCATTTTACCAAATTAAATGATTTAGTCTAGTTTATCTCTCGATCTCACTGAATTAACTCGGGATAATCAAATTGGTGCTTAATAGGAACTCCTTTCGGCCTCACCTATTTAAATAATGGAGATGAAAAATACCAACAAAGATTAGATTTTTATACTTTGAAAATAAAATGGAGCTGAAATATATTAAAGACTTTGGATGAAAATGAAAATACAAAGTGAGTTTTGAGTACCAAAGTGCAATTAATACAAGAGCAATAGTAGAAACTAACTAAATTGCCAACTAAAAACAAGAAAAAGCTAAAAACTAAACCCTAAAACATGAAGCCTATTCTAAATGATGTTTTCCTCAAGGTTGGGCCATCGTCATCTTCCTACATCAACTCAAACACATCGTTAGGTTCCCCATGTAACACCCCTAACCAGTATCCGCTGTCAGAACAGGGTTTCGGAGCATTACTACCATTTACAGATCACTAAAAAAATTTAAATATTTACCGATTCAATGCATCATATAAATAAATATATTACCATTCAATCAACAGTTTGACACTTGTATAAGCATCAAACAGCAACATTGTTAGTATACTTGCACATATCTCATATAAATTCAACATTGATATATCTATTTTCTCGACATATCGCACTTGAGTTTAATAATAGTCTCAACTTACATAATTTCCTTGTATCAACATATCAAAGATAATCATATATGTACATGTCATAAAACATATCATGCTCTTACCGTTTCTTCATAAGCATATATCATTCATTTCATTATATCAATATTTCATGCTCCATCATTTCCATAGATTTTATGTATATTTATTCCGGTAATAGCTTATATCAAACTTAACATAAATTATATTCCATGTACTTATACTTATTTCGTTTATCTATCTTCATAATTATTTCATATAACCATTCGTCATCTGATATATATTACCTGAATATCAATTGTTCAACAGATGTTAGAGCGTCTCCCATCCACGGTCTTATTTATCTTTGACATGATGCCATACTGTCTTTCAACTATGGTCTTACTCATTTTCTGTCATGTTGCCATGGTATCTTTCAACCATGGTCTTACACATTTCATATCAGGTTGCCATGGTATCTTTCAACCATGGTCTTACACATTTCATATCAGAGAGCACACTCCCGCGAACCTCATCCTTACAGTGGGATTATCAGTCCAGGCTAAATCCCCTGCAACGACAATTACTCTAATGAGTTTGGATCTAAATTACCAGTCCAGGCTAAATCCATTTTACACGTATTCTTCGGGAGGGCTATATCAGAATAGGATCACCCGTCCGAGCTAGATCCTTTTTACCGTCAATTCCTTTTCAGAGATCCATCGAATTTTCCTTTCATTCAACTGGGATTTATTTTCAATTTATATCGAGTATTATCAATATTTCATCAAATATCATGAATTGAACATTCAAATCATATTTTCATCACATAACCACATATTTCAAGTATTTAAAATACAATTCAAGTAACACAAACTTACCTCATTGTTTGTTTGTGTTTATAATTTCATTAATCCGACATCTTTTCTTTTCCACGATCAAGTCTCATATTTGAGTCGTCCGGATCTTTATAAATAAATTTGATCATCATTTTTCATTCATTTCATCTTCTAATGCATTTAATTAATGCTCTAGGCAAAATTACCATTTTGCCCCTAAACTTTTAATTAATGATGATTTCGTCCTTAGGGTCAGGAAAATAGAATTCTTGCAATTTAATCCTTATTTCCAGCTATTATTCTCATATATATTGATAACAGTCCATGAATTCTATAAAATATCAGAATTTTCCATAATTTCAACACTTTTCAATTTAATCCCTAAAACATGTTTTCCCCCGATCTTGAACTAAATTAATAATTTCATTCAATTTTGTAATTTAAATAATAAAATAATCCATTTCATGCAATTTGGTCATTTCTGACATTTTTACAAAATTACCCATAAAGTTTTACTTTTATTCAATTTAGTCCCTAAGCCTAAAATATGCAAATTAGCCATGCTTAATGAATATTCATATATGTTTTCCTCCTCCTCCTCTCCATTCCACATCCTTGATGTATGTAGCACACTTATAAGTAACATTATCTATAATCTTTATTATTTACTTTTATGAATATTCAAGCTGTCCATCTGTGTCATAGTCACTAAATTATTTATATCTGAAGCTATAGGACTCAAAATTAAGATCTTCTAATTTTCCCTGAAACTAGACTCATATATATTCTTACCATAAAATTTTCAGAATTTTTGGTTTAGTCAATAAGTACAGTTTATTCTTTAAAATTACCCCTATTCTGCTGTCTGACAGTTGTGACCCTTCTTCACTAAAAATTAATTATCTCCTTGTACAGAATTCGAATGATGTTCATATTTGTTTATATTGAAAATAGACTCATTCAGGATTCTAAACATATAAATTTAAGCCCCTAATTATTTTTATCCAATTTTTTTATGATTTTACAAATTCAGAACAGGGGAACCCGAAATCATTCTGACCTTGTCCCACAAAATTCATCATATCTCATGATTTAGAATTCCATTGCTTATATAATTTCTTCTATAAGAAACTAGACTTAATAATATTTAATTTCATATTTTATTCATCCTATAATTAGATTTCTACAATTTTTGATGATTTTTCAAAGTTAGACTACTACTTCTGTCCAAAACTGTTTTAGTACAAGATATTAATTACCATGTTATAACATCTTTATTTTCTTTTTCTACAGCATTTCTCATCACTTTCTCTTATTTTTTCTTCACTAACATATCAAGAACATAGGACCTTATGTAAGAAAACTCTACTATAACATTATTTCCATGCTTTATCAATAATAACAAACTTCAAAACATATTGAAATCTTGATGTACTTACCTTTTCTTATTGACTTCAATCTTTAACTTGATTTTTCTCTCTCCTCCAGCTTCGATTTCTTGAATCCAACTTGATATTCTTGCTCCCCATCATCTCCTTGCTATCTTTCTCTCTTGATGGCTATGAAAATTCTTTCAATTTTTAGGTGAAAATAATGAATTTTTGGTGGAAGGAATAAATTGTAAAGAAAGCAAAATTCTTTTCTTCTTCTTATCTTACGTTAGTTTGCATGGGAAAGGAAATGTGTTGATAATTCTTCATCTTTCCTTCCTTTTATACCAAATAAATAATAATATAATAATAAACATTTTATAAAATATTAATAAAATAATATTTATCTAATTAATTAATTTAAAATATCATCAACATAATCATTACATTCTAGAATTCTCTCTCTTACTAATTGACCATTTTTCCCTTCATGATATTTTAGAATTCCATCCTCGAGTCATCACTTAATTTGGTAAAATTATGATTTAGTCCCTCATAATTTTTTTACCTATTCAATTTGGTCCTAATTCATTAATTTTTCTTGGTTTCTAGATCATTCCACCCTTAAAATATTTGCACCATTAGTCCTTCAACTTTTTTATATTTACACTTCAACCCCTTAAATTTTGAGTATTTACTCTTGTGCAACAAGACTTTTCTCATCTTTACAATTTAGTCCTTTCTTGAATTAATATATCATAATATACTTCTCAATATTGACATCACTCAAAAATTCCCTTTTTGTCACATCACTCAAAAATTCCCTTTTTGTCACTTTATTTCCTTATTTTACTAAATTACGGATAATATTTTACTGTAAAAATTTTCGGGGTATTACACCCCATGACATTGTTTAGCCAATTTTAGTCTCAAAAAGATCAAAACTTAATGAAAAACATTTATTAATTGTAGAAGTTAAAACTCGACAAAAAACGTAGAAAAGATATTTAAATTGCTTGAGAATAAGCTCCTCAAGTGTACTTAAAAGTCTAATTTGACGTATCAAATTACAAAAGTTCAACTAACAATTAGCCAACAAGCACAACCATGCAAGCCATTGTATTGTCGACTATGTGACACTATGGAACAAATGGTGACCCACTATATAAATTTGAGTGCACAAGGGTCCAAGGATCTTCTTCCTTTCCTCTTTATTATTAACCTTATTAGCTCTTCTTCTCCTCAGAACCATCTCCTCCCCTATCCACCTAAGCTAGGTGAATCGACACTCCCTCCATTATCCTCTCCTCTTTATTGACAGCTTGTATCAACAAATCTATTTATTAAAATATCGGTAAAAGTACCACGAATACCTTTATACTTGAAGTTAGATAACATTTTGCCCATTTTACTCGAAAAATGGGTAAATTAGTCTTTATGTGTTAGATCAAATAGCAAATTAGTACTTTCTATTAAAAATTTTAATCTATTTTTATTGTTAAAAAACTAACATAGTTGATAGAATGACCAAACAATTTCACGTGGCATGCTATATGTACCTCATGTTGATGCATAGGGACTAATTTTTAATATTATTAATAGTACCTCATAGCATACAAATACTAAATTTAATAAATATTAATTAATGAAGTGTCAAATAATAATTTCTTTTGGTTTAACTTACGTATTAATTAATGATGTTTGAATTGGATTGGACCGACCGATCGAACCGATTGAATAAAAAATCGATCGAGACACCAAATTAAAAATAACATTAAATATCTTTTAGATATTTTTAAATTTTAATCAAACTAATCCCACCTCTGATCCAATTAAAAACATTAGTATTCGTATTAACTTAATACAAAATCTTTAGAAAACTTGACGTCACAAGTCAAATAATATTTTCTTAAGCTTATTTTAAGTAAAACTATATTACTTAAAAATCAATTGAAAATTTTCATAAAAGAATTATATTAAATTTTAAATACAATAATAAAGCAAGGTAAAATATTAAAATGAAATATACAAACTAATAAATAAAAGAACAAATTAAATATATTCCAAAAAAAGCTGCTTGAAGAAGCCCAATAAGAAAAATTCTCCAAAAACACACACCGTTCGAGTTCGACGATTTGAAAATTCTCTCTCTGTATATCGCTTTCTTCGTTTTTTCAGCTGTTTGAATCCATTGTAGAAACCTCCAATTTTTTCGTTTTAATGGAGGCAATCAGAAAACAAGCCTCCCGGTTCAGGGAACAGGTCGCCCGCCAACAACAGGTTCCCTCTCTCTTTCTTTATTTCCTTTAGATCCGATTCAAAACTTCGTTTCTCAGCTTCATCCATGATCTCGCTGTCTCTAAATTGTCGCTCAGTTTGTTTATTTGTTTTGTATTATTCGATTTGCTTTGCCTGTTTAATTTCGTGATTTCGATCATGCTCTCCTTTCGATTTTTTTTAAACTAAACTTTGGATCTATTTCCATGCGCCTTCGCGCGTTTATGATTAGTGAATCGTTTCGATAGAATTTGGAAATAATTAACTGTTATACAAATATGAAATGAAATTTTATCATCTGAATTTAAAATTTAAAGTTGGAGAATGGAATTGAAAATCCGTTGTATGTTGAATAGATATTAGAAACCTTTCAGTATGTTCTATTTGTTTATTATAAGCAGCTTAACATGTCAATTCAAATGCTTGATTGTGTAATTTTTCTCTTTCGAACTCCTTCCATAAGTTTCGCTAACAATGGCTCTGTAATGTGTCTCTAAATTTTCACTCAATTTGTTTATTTGTTTTGTATTACTCGATTTGCTTTGCCTGTTTAATCTTCGTGATTTCGTTATGCTCTCCTTTCGAATTTTTTTAAACTAAACTTTGAATCTATTTCTATGTGGCTTCGCACTTTTATGATTAGTGAATCGGTTCAATAGAATTTGGAAATAATTAACTGTTATGTGAATATGAAATGAAAATTTATCATCTGAATTTAAAATTTAAATTTGGGGAATGGAATTGAAAATCCGTTGTATGTTGAATACATATTAGAAACCTTCCAATATGTTCTATTTGTTTATTGTTATTCTAAGCAGCTTAACATGTTAATTCAAATGCTTAAGACTGTGCAATCTCTCTTTTGAACTCCTTCGATAAGTTTCACTAACAATGACTGATTATTTTCATTGAATCTTACTTCAGGCTGTTCTCAAACAGTTCGGTGCCGGGGGATATGGAGGTTCGGACAATTTAATTACCGATGAAGCAGAACTTCAACAACATCAGAAACTTGAGAAGCTCTATATCTCAACGCGTACAGCCAAGGTTGTTTAGTTGTTCTCTAGTGTCAACTTTTGCCTCGTTTGATTTCTTTATTTATATTAGTTGATTTTGCTTTTACAGAATTTTCAAAGGGATATTGTTCGCGGCGTGGAAGGATATATCATCACCGGGTCCAAACAAGTTGAAATAGGTGTGTTGGTGAAGCATTTGTTAACATAGAAATCCACTTTGAATGACGTTGTTTTGTTTGTATACATTTTTTTCTGAAGGAACCAAATTATCCGAGGATAGCAAGAAATATGGTTCGGAAAATACTTGTACTAGTGGCAATACGTTATCAAAAGCTGCATTAAGTTTCGGACGTGCTCGTGCTCACATGGAGAAGGAGCATGGGAATCTGTTGAAAGCTCTTGGCACACAGGTTCCGTTACAATTTTAAAATTTCCGGTTTCTATGTTAATGAGTCTGTGGAAGTAGGCTTGTGTTTAATATGCAGTTTGATAACCTGTACATGGATTATTCTCTTGGAATTTGTAGTTTTTTTTTTAACCTTCTCCCTGATTACTGTCAACAATATAATCATCTGAGTCATATTTTGAACGGTTTGATTTGTTAGGTTGCTGAGCCACTAAGAGCAATGGTTATGGGATCCCCTTTGGAGGATGCGAGACATCTTGCTCAGCGTTATGACAGAATGCGAAAAGAAGCCGAATCTCAGGTTTTATATGATACGAGTCACAAAAGCCCAAATTCTTGAAGGCGAGGCCCAATAAGCAAATTCCCAGCCCAATCAAGAAATCCATCCATACTTAGTTGAAAATCAGGCCAAATTATCAAAGTGGCCCAAGTTGTAAAGTTTTATTTTTATTTTTATTTATTTATTTATTTATTTACTTAGTTTAAATTTTTATGTCAATATTCAGTCCAAGAGTCCCAGATAAAATGAACTTTGACCGAATTTTCATATTAAAATAATTAGGAGTTTTTTTTATTTTAGTTTTCTAATTAGATTAGGACTAGTTATAAGGTCTATTTAAAGGCATGACTGTCCACCTTGTTAAACACTTATCATTATTATTAAAATTTCAGATTTGTTGACAGCAGAATTTTCTTTGAGTTTTCTCCAAGATTTCTCTCTTGAGTTTTCTTTAGAAGTTGTTTTAACAATCTTGTGATTGTGGGAGTCATCTTCAACCTTCTTCTTGCCATTGATATTCTTTGGAGGGGAGATTAGAGCCGTTTGAAGGGAGTTGTGAGATCTTTCGAGATTTCAAGGCTTCTTAGGACTTATCTTTTAATTTCTTACTGTCAATTCTTTCTTTATTTCTACTTGTGCTGAATCATTATCTAATCTATTTTCTGTTCTTATTGTGTTTTCAGCCTTTTTCTATCTTAAGGAATCAGCCCAAAAATCCCCAATTTCTAGGGTTTTTCCGTACTCTTTTTGGCTGAAATTAGATTGTCGAAATTTGGGGAAAACTATCTTGGTGTTCAATTGGGCAGAATCACAATCTCCTTGAGGGTTTCAAGAACCCTAACACTTATTTCTATTCTCAATTTGATTCTTTGCTGATTTGGGGATTTTATTTCAGATCTGAAAATTCAAAAATCTAATCTTTTAATTTTCTGTTTCGTTTCAGATCTAATTGTTTAGGGTTTTCGTAGGAGTTTCTCGTGACTTGGCAACTCGATCTTGGTCCGCGCGCAACCCCGTATCATTTGGTATCAGATTTTGGGCGTTTTGGGTGTTCTTGGTTGATTTCTAAACTGATCTCTATTTTTTAAAGCATAAACAGCAGTTTTACCCAGAAAAATTGTTCAAAAAAATTCATTTGAGTGGGTAAACGTTGTCCGATTGATCTGAAATTTTACATACATGTGTTTGGCACTGTGATTGAATATAAAAAAATTATTCCCGCAAAAAATCAGTCAAAAAGTCAAAAAAAGACGAAATCCAATAAAAATTTTAAAAAAATTCAGCGGGTTGAGTTTGATGCCCAAACTTTCCAGATCAAAAATTAAATATTTAAGGACATTCGAGATTTAATTTTGTGATTTTTTGAGATCAGGAACACCTCGAACGAAGTTGTCAAGTTACTCCACAGTTTTTCGGGTTTTCTGTTTTCAGCAATTTTTATTGATTCTTAGCTGTAGGTTTTCATTTGTTTTCTTTTTATTATCCTTTTAAAATATCTAACACCTTCTTGTTTCTTGTGTTAGTAGGATTTAAACGTGTGCACAATCCTTCCTCGGTGCAACACGAATCACTTGGTGTCTCGTCAGTTTTTGGCATCCTAGTGCAAATTAGGATTCTTTGGTAGTTTGGTTCACACTCTCTAATTGGTTGATATAAACTCTGATAAAGAACTCACAAGATTGAATTCGACCTCATTGAGAATTTGATTTTTCTTTTTGAGTGATTAATGGTGAGGTTTGCTAACTTTTATTTTTGAGTGTTGAGTGTTTATTTTTACATGTTTTGAAGATGTCTAAAGGTGATAATAATGATGCACTTATGAAAGTCCAACAACAGTTGGACAGACATACTGCTGCAATCACACAAATAAATGCTACACTTCAAGCATTGAATACTACTTTGAATGAGGTACGAGTGAATCAAAAACATCAATATCGAGATCCAATTAAGGAAGATAGGGATAACCAGCCCCATAGGTGCAACCCTCAATGTGTCCCTAGAATGGATGATGATTGTCATGATCATGGACAATCATCTTTGGCAAAACCAAAGAGCGAGCAGCAACGAGAACATCTCTTTCATACTCGCTGCCACGTACAAGGTAAGCTTTGTAGAGTTATTATTGATGGTGAAAGTTGCTCGAACATAGCCAGCACGATGATGGTGGAAAAGCTTTGCTTAACCACTACCAAGCATCCACAACCTTATCAACTACAAGGGTTTAGCAACGAAGGCCAATTTAGGGTCACTCAACAAGTGCGCATCGCCTTTTCTATCGGTAAGTATCAAGACGAAGTTGTGTGCGACGTAATGCCTATTCAAGCCTGCCATTTGTTGCTAGGAGAACCGTGGCAACTAGATCGAAAAGTCACTCACGATGGTCGTACCAATAGGTATTCTTTCAAGCATCAAGGAAAGAAAAGCACCTTAGTGCCGCTCACTCTAGAACAAGTCCATGAGGACCAAATCAAACTGAAAAATTCTGTTAAAACAAGTGAGGAAAAAGAAAAAGAGAATGAAAAAGAGCAAAAAGAGATTGAGAGTGAAAAAGAAATTGAAGAAAGAAGAGAAAATGAATTAGAAAAAGAAACAAAAGAAAAAGACGTGGAAAGGGTAGTGAGGAATGTTTCCACTAACCAAGATATGAATTTTTCTTGTGTTGCTACTTTTCAGGTTCCCGAAAGATCGAAAGATAACTTTCAACTTCAATACCTCTCAAATGAAAGACGCTTTCATACGATCAACTTAAGCAAAGATGAAATCACACTACATGATCCCGAAGGTAAGCGAGGTAAGGAAATTTTAGAAACCGAGTCCAGTGCAGATTTGAAAATTATTGATAAAACTTTTGGTGACTTAGTTCTTAAAAGATCCCCTCATTTTGATCCGATTAATTGTTACTCTTCGATTGTGGTTGATAAAGTCATTACGAAAAGAAGCGTGATTTGTTATTCTCTTGATTTACCTTGTGTAAAATCCTCGAATTTTTCCAAATCTGTTTTGGAGAATAAGGTAACGAAATTTTCCAAATTTGTTTTCAATTTATATTCGTGCCTTAAACAGTTTATGTGGTTGTACATGAAGTTTGAGTTCCATTTGACAAAGGTTAACTCAACAACGGAGATTCGACTACACTATGCCCCCGATGAGCGAAGGTTTGTTTTAAATGAAAAAGGTAAAATCGACCCTTATTCTTCTGCTTATCGAGGTAAGATGCTTGAAACCTTTGAAACACTTTTGTACTCCTCGGATAGTGATAAAGATCGTGTTGATGAACACTTAGATCGAAACGTGCTTGACTGTCCTATTTTATTTATTGATGATCTATCTGTTTTGATGGTTGATAAAAAGATTCTTGTTTTTGATAATGCATGTGTGAGTGAATCTATAGACCGTCGATTAATGCATGGTATGATTATGCAACTCTGTGAACCATGTGAATCTTTTCAAATACCTACTTGTGACGATTATGTTTACCATTTGATTTATTACTCGCAATTTATTCATGGTTTGTGAGAACAATGTGAGACGACTGAATGCCTTAAAACATGTCCATCTTTGTTTCAAATATTTGACGAGGCAGTGGTGAGTAAATTAGATTGTTTGCATGGTAATCTGAATCTGTCCATTCACATGCGTTATACCTGTTCTATTATGCTTATGATTGGACTACAAGCTTATTTCCGTTGCTATTTACTATCTCATGGCTATTCTTCTCAGTGGACTCAATTGCCATTAGTCCCGTTCGATAGAGGAAAGTCGAGTTGATTTGATTTTTTAGATTCAAGGACGAATCTTTTTAAGGAAGGGGGGAATGATACGAGTCACAAAAGCCCAAATTCTTGAAGGCGAGGCCCAATAAGCAAATTCCCAGCCCAATCAAGAAATCCATCCATACTTAGTTGAAAATCAGGCCAAATTATCAAAGTGGCCCAAGTTGTAAAGTTTTATTTTTATTTTTATTTATTTATTTATTTATTTACTTAGTTTAAATTTTTATGTCAATATTCAGTCCAAGAGTCCCAGATAAAATGACCTTTGACCGAATTTCCATATTAAAATAATTAGGAGTTTTTTTTTATTTTAGTTTTCTAATTAGATTAGGACTAGTTATAAGGCCTATTTAAAGGCATGGCTGTCCACCTTGTTAAACACTTATCATTATTATTAAAATTTCAGATTTGTTGACAGCAGAATTTTCTTTGAGTTTTCTCCAAAATTTCTCTCTTGAGTTTTCTTTAGAAGTTGTTTTAACAATCTTGTGATTGTGGGAGTCATCTTCAACCTTCTTCTTGCCATTGATATTCTTTGGAGGGGAGATTAGAGCCGTTTGAAGGGAGTTGTGAGATCTTTCGAGATTTCAAGGCTTCTTAGGACTTATCTTTTAATTTCTTACTGTCAATTCTTTCTTTATTTCTACTTGTGCTGAATCATTATCTAATCTATTTCTGTTCTTATTGTGTTTTCAGCCTTTTTCTATCTTAAGGAATCAGCCCAAAAATCCCCAATTTCTAGGGTTTTTCCGTACTCTTTTTGGCTGAAATTAGATTGTCGAAATTTGGGGAAAACTATCTTGGTGTTCAATTGGGCAGAATCACAATCTCCTTGAGGGTTTCAAGAACCCTAACACTTATTTCTATTCTCAATTTGATTCTTTGCTGATTTGGGGATTTTATTTCAGATCTGAAAATTCAAAAATCTAATCTTTTAATTTTCTGTTTCGTTTCAGATCTAATTGTTTAGGGTTTTCGTAGGAGTTTCTCGTGACTTGGCAACTCGATCTTGGTCCGCGCGCAACCCCGTATCATTATATCTTACTGATGTGTTGGATATGTGCTTGTATTAACTTCCTATGGATATATAGTCATTCATGCATATGTAGTTCTGAACACAATTAGGTTCTAAGTGTGAAAAACATGAAGCAAGCTAATTGGTTGTGAAGATGGGGCATTTTTATGGAAAGATGGCGAGAGTTATAGTCCTTCTGTTATCTCTAGACAGAAGATGGCGAGAGTTATATTCTTTCTGTTGATATGCCCTTTGTGATTTATGATCATTGCTATAAATATTTACCCCTTGTGAACCTAGACAGACAATTGAAGTCTCCAAACGCCAAGCAAGAATGAGGGAAATGCCCGGAAATCACGATCTTGTCATGAAATTGGAATCAGCAGAGACAAAACTGCACGATCTGAAGTCAAACATGTCAATATTGGGAAAGGAAGCCGCTTCAGCGATGGCTGCTGTTGAAGGTCAACAACAGAGGTTAACACTTCAGAGACTTATTGCTATGGTAATCCGAATTTCCTTATGTTAAATCCGCCACGTAGACATTCACAAGCTGCACGTAACTTGATTTTATCTTTGCATCGAAGGTTGAAGCTGAACGTACATATCACCAACGCGTCCTTCAAATACTTGATCAGCTTGAAAGTGAGGTATGCAGTTTGTGCCACCGAGTCATTTGTCTTGACATTCTTTCACTGCAGCTAAACTACTATATTGCAATTGACACAATTCCCTCCACCTTCCCAATAGATGATATCAGGGCGGCAACGACTTGAAGCACCACCTGCACCTAGCGTGGCAGACATGCCTTCACCTCCACCGTTTGAGGAAGTTAACGGAGTTTATACTTCTCAAACGCATAATGAGTCTGTTGACTGCATGGGATACTTTTTAGGCGAGGTTTGTATATAATAGCATTGACACATTTGAATTACCAAATTACTATAATCTGTAAGATAGCCAAGTAATTGATGTATTATGCAGGTTATGTATCCATATAACGGCGAATCCGACACGGAATTGAATCTGTCAATTGGAGACTACATTGTTGTGCGAAAGGTTTAACCATATTCATATATGACTTTGAAGCATTTATTTTTGTTTCCTCGACTCAGTTGCTAAGGCATAGAATTCATTTGGTTCAGTTTTAAAATACCAAGATAACTAGCAAAAACGAATACAAAACGAACCAAAACGAATTGGCTCGGTCGATTATTTCGGTTTTTCATGTATATTTTATTTGGTTGGTTGGTTAATATTGAAATTCTAACCAAATTATATAACTGAATAAAACCGAAACCGAATGAACCAAGTTTGACCGGTTTCAGTCATTTTTTTACATTTTACTCACCCGTACTTGGAATTAATAAGTATTCATTTTCAATATACTCTTGGCAGGTGACAAATAATGGGTGGGCAGAAGGAGAATGCAAGGGCAAAGCAGGTTGGTTTCCTTTTGCTTACATAGAAAAAAGGGAACGTGTTCTTGCCAGTAAAGTAGCAGAAGTTTTCTAAGACTTATATTCTGTTTTGTTTGGCATCTAAGAATATATATGTATATACATATATAATTTTGTTATGTGTGCTTTTTCCTTTTTGTGCTATAATATGTGGTATCCATCGTTGCGTTAATATATTTGTATGTGATATATAGAATAAATGCCAATTTTGTCACCGATTTGTGAATACCTTTTATATACTATTTATTCAATTTATTTTATTTTAGTGACATGAGTTTATGTATCATTTTGTGCATGTGCCTTTAATTGTATTTAAAACTTCATATACAATGCTAATATAAATTTGGTATTTGTCATGAACATTATATTGTAATATTTTTTAAAAAAATATTACGTATAAAATTAAATATAAATGATTTGTGCAGAATGCATATATAAATACGAGTTAAATTAGATCAAAAAGTAATTATTTCTTGTAAATGAACAATTTTTATTGATTATTAGCTGGTTATTACAGCAATTAGAAAGTTTTGGATTTTTATTATACAATATTCTCTAATTTATTTAATTAAGATTTAATTATGGATAGAAATTGTGGATTTAAACGGGTTTAAACATTTAATATCATCTAATTTAATTAATGAGATCTAAAAATTTCCGTATAGAAGTTATTGATTCAACTTGCTTAAGCCTTCAAAAATTAGTAACCTATTATTTTTTCTTGTCTTCAGCCAAAAAGAGTTTTTCGGTATGAGCTACTTAAATCAATTTTTTAAATATATTTTATTTTTTGAATTTTAAATAATTTTTTTAATTAAATGAACTAGTCTCAAAAAATTGTAATTTAGTTTTAGTCTCTAAAAAATTTTCCTCGTCACGTAAAAAAATAATATCAATTTTTTATTTGATAATTTTCGATTAAAATCTCAAATGATTGAGATCTTTAATAAATAAATAAAACTTTTTTACCATTGACACCGCTCTTTCCACCTTCCATGTTTCTTCATTTATAGATTTCCACATACGTGTATATAATGGATAAAGTATGGTCCTGATAAAACGTAAAGTAGAACAAATTAGTGAATGAAATCAACGTCTGATAAAAACTAAATTATCCCTATTGTCAGCCTGACCCGTCATGTTTCTTTGAAGTACTTGCGTTCGATACTTGCATCTGGCACATTAATATGAGAATAAAACATCCAAATATTCTTTAATTACACGAAAATATTCAAAAAGAATCTGATCAAATCACACCGACACTTCAACCCAAGCAACATAATTCTATCGTATCATTATTTAGAAATCGAACTTACTAGTTATTAGGCCAGTTTGGGTTCAGGTTAACCAAAAAGATGGCCAATATAATGAAAAGCAAAACAACCTGCATTGGGTTTAAAATATACTAAGAATTAGTCGATGATTTCAAATTATAATATAAACACGATTGAAAAATGTCAAAATAACTCACCACAAACGAAGTGTAATCAGACTGATTCTCGATTATGTATGATTTCCTGATCAAAGACAAAAAAAGAAGTTGATATATACATGAGGAAACGGAAACTAAAACCGAAAAAAAATTTATGAAATCAAGAACATCTGCAAACCTTTTGTTTAGCACACCCGAGTCTCGGCAAGTCTTCAGGATTGAATCGAGTCGGCTCATGGTTTTTTGTGCATTAGGATCGTTTTTGTCGACCTACAACGGCCAAATGCATGCATATGATGACAATGATATGGAATTTGGAAAGGAATATGACACATCTGATTGACACTTTTCGGGGTTGGATACTTACCTTGGCTTTCAAAATGCAAGAAAAATCATAGAAAGCACCATAGACATCAGCCATTGATTTTGTTCGATCAATGACTTTCGCAGTTAAACCTGGAAATGAGGCCGAGATGAAATGAACATCGACCCGAAATACTGGACTAAAACTTAAGGTGTAAAGTTGATCGATCAAAGATCGAAGAAAACAATTCTAAAGGCTATCTTACCGCGCCTCATTTTCACAACACCTCGGAAGACTTTGATGTTGTTGTAGCACAAGGCTAGTGTTCCGATAGCCATGATCTAAGTATAAGCAAGACATAGAGAAAATTGGACATGAGTTTGAATAGGACATTAATATTCGAAACTTGATTTAACACATTTCAAGCAAAAGCTTAAAGACTGAAACGCAACTGAATGATAGGCATGAATGAAGATAACAGATGGAATACGAATTCTCTCCAACCTGAGGGATAGCACAAAATCGGAAAATTGCAGGGTCACGTAAAGCGGACATGTATTTCAGGCAATCATCAACATGTAGTAAAGCGTTAGTGACCATGTCGTTCAAGCACTGCACTGCCTTGACCGAGTTTTCCTCGTCTTTCAAGTCCTGCAGGTGAAAATATAAGTCATACACATAAGGAAGTTACTCGAATGAAATTTGGTTACAACACATACCTCAAGTTTCTTGATGTATTTACTCCAAATCTGGCGTGGCCAGAACATGCGTGACTGCGGTATTTCATTGATATCCTCTAGATAATCTCGGATAATATTTGTTTTCTGTAGTTCGGTTGGATCCAAAATACATAGTTTTAGAATCGAGTCTTCAAACATTAAAATCGAAGCATGAAACACGTTGGTTCATTTGTATATCACAGAGCAAATACCTGAAGAAACAACCCCATTGAATTGGAGAGCGATTCCGGAGCCAAATCTTCTGATCCATAGGCATGGAAGAGCTTGGACAAACCTAATCCAACAAGTCCGGCTACATAGTGACAATATTCATCATAGTCATCAACTGTTTCGACCTGCGAAATAAAAAGACGAGTTCCTGAGTTCAAGTACTGGAGAATACAAATACATTCATAAGTTTTATCACGTATCGAGCAAACTTAGTGTCTAAGTTGGATAAATCAGTTCTTTTATATGGTATGAGACAATCTAGCAGAGATCAACCAGTAATAATACGGAATATGAATAGTCAGCACCAAGTAAATCATGATTAGAATATGAAAATATCCACATCAGTAAAACTTATTCTGGTTTTTAGATAGTTTTTGTCGAAGGGAAAACAGCAAAATTTGTCAACCAAAATATAACTGAGTCTTTCGTTCCAACCCCTCAACGGGATGACAAGGATAATACGTAACAAACCTCCTTGCAAATATATTTTGCCATCCCTGCTCCCATTCTTAGTGTAATGTCCTCAATTGCCTCCTGATAACTGCAATAAACAATCGAGAACTACCGATTATTTATCAAAAATTGACAACCAATAAAAACTTGATACATGAATTTAAGATAACAAATGTTAACTAACCCTTTTTCGAGTTCCAGAAAAGCAGCAGACACGTGATGAAACTGATCCATGAGAACTTTGTATTCCTTTGTACCACCTGAAATGTGAGAAAGTTATGCGACTTAAAAACGAAGAATCTATTTCAGCACAGAAAGTTTATGTTACTCTGACTCTTCATTTTTTTCTAAAACACCTGTGTTTAATACCTTGTATCCAACCGATATCTGAAGACAGGTACAGTGTGTGATCCTATAAGGACTCTCCTAATACGTGGAAATCTTAAAAAGAAGTTGAATATACCTATGTCAGGCACATACTTGCATCCGCTGCTACTCACAACTAAGTCTGAGTAACATAAGGTAACATGAGCCACTTAACATATTGCCAATGCTAAAGTGCTCGTTACAACATATTTGGACACGAAAATTTCAAAAAAGTTATAACGGGTATGTCGAACAAATACATACCCGAGGCCAAATAACATAGTAAATTGCTATTTTTCAGCTATTTCCAGAAAGATTAAAGACACTCTGTATATTAAGGAGGCAAATTTTCAACAAGCTCACAAGAAAAGTGCCAGTCGCGATCATATATGTGATGATAAAAATCTATAAGAATTGGAACTTTGACATCTGCTGCAACACTAGTATCATCCTCTGCAACAGAAAAAACGAACCATACCAATCAATGCCATGAATATATCAATGAACAGTTCATAAATAGTTCGGTTTCTATTTGTTTATTTTCGTTTATCAAGCTAAAAAAATTAACACGAATAAGTTTAAAAATAAAAAATATATATGAACAAAGATTCCTTTGTTCAAGCTCGGTTCTATATGTTTATGTTTGTTTATCAAGCCAAATAAATGAATATGAATATATCGATTAACAGTTCATAAATAGTCTGGTTTCTATTTGTTTTATGTTTGTTTATCAAGCTAAATAAATGAACATGAACAAGATTTTGAGGCTAATTTCTTAACTGAACCGAACACGAACCTAACAAGAACAAGTTTAAAAATAAACCAATATGAACAAAGATTCCTTTGTCCAACCTCGGTTCATTCACAGCCGTGAATATATTGATAAACAGTTCATAAATCATTCTGGTCCTGTTCATTTATGTTCGTTTATCAACTAAATAAATGAATATGAACAATATTTTGAAGCTCCATTTATTAAACTGAACCGAACACAGAACAAGTTTAAAAATAAACTAACATGACCAGTGATTCCTTAGTTCAAGCTCGGTTCATTTACAGCCATGAATATATCCATGAATAGTTCATAAATCGTCCTGTTTCAGTTTGTTTAGCTTGTTTATCAAGCTAAATAAATGAACATGAATATTTTGAGGCTCATTTATTAAACTGAATCGAACATATGCAGTGATTTCGTCGGTTGAGCTCGGTTCATTTACAACCATGTTATTAGTTAAATAGCTTGCAAAAGAAATTGAAGTGGATCAAGATTCACAAGCAAAATCTTACAATAATTAGTGTGTAGAATTATCATGTAATGAAGCCAATACGTGAAAATGATTGATAATAATTTAGAAATTTCAGTAAGAAAAAAAGTATAAATGATGGAAAATAATATGAGATTGAAAAAAGGAAATTAAAATTTAAGAAAAGAAAGAAAAAAAAAAGAACAAACCAACAGTATCAAGAGCTCGAAGAACCAAATAAAATATGCAAACCTGCAAAAAAATCAAAACAGCATAACTCAAGAAATAAATAAAAATTACAGAAAGCATCGAGAGAAAAAAAAAAAAGAAGCTAGATTCGCTTACTGCATTCCTAAGCTCTGTATCGAGCTGCTGAATAACAAGAGCGAAACTACGAGAAACTTTGTGAAGCATAGAGAAACAAAAACCCCAGTGAGGCTCCGATGGGATCTGTTTCTCGGCATTTCTCGCCGCCATTTTCAATTTCAACAATGGATAAAAATCATCTGGATGTTTCATCAGTGCTCCCAAACTCCCCATTTTGTTTTTGAAATTTTTAAACGCTTCAAAATCAGATCCAAAACAACAAAAACAATATCGATTTTAAGGATCGAAGAAGGTTATTAGATTTTTATCTTAAGAAGATGATGACGCATTGGATTCTTGCATTTGATATTTTTTTTCTGGTATTACTACCATACAAAAAAAGATTTAAGAACTGTATTGAATTTTTTTATTTAAGTGCAAATGTTTTGGTCGGTTTTCAAAATCGATTTTGGGGTTTAATTTTGAAGAAAAGAGTTCGGGAAAATGACATCTGAATTTGGATTTTTGGGATTGTTTTTCCTCCTCCTCTTTTTTTTTTCCCCCTTTTTTGAAAATTTGCCAAATTGTGTGTTTAACAGAAATTGTGGAATACAAACGGACTACTACTGTCACGGGGAAAAGGTTAGGAACATGGACCATCAAATTTATAATAATAATATTTTTAATTACGAAATAAAATATAATAAGATATGAAGAATATATGTCTATATAAAATTCAATTTTTATATATTAGATTATGATATCTGCAGAAGAAATAATATAAAAAGGACATATTTTTTTAATTTAAAATTAGTGATAAATATCAAATTTACACTTTAATTTCGATTTAACGTGCAATTTAATGTATAAATTTTGATTTGATGTAATTATTCTCAATGAACTTAATTTATGATTTATATGTGTATATGAAATTTTAATTTTGATTTCATTGTACACATTTAAAGAATACTTACATTTATTTTCATATCAGATTAATATAATAGTTTTTATATGCAATATATCAACATAAAATGATGTTGATTCGATAATGTTTTAATGATCCGTGAAAATTAAATCAAATCAAATTTCATGTATGACATTGCATATTGAATCAAAGTTTATGTATAGTATTGATATTTATAACTAAAAATTGTAGTATTTTCTTTTTCAAATATTGGATAAAAGTATCATGTAGGCTCGTATATTAAGAGTTAAATTATATTTTACCCCTTATACTTAAGAAAATAAGCAAATTAGTCTTTATACATAAAGTTAAATAATAAACTAATCATTTTAATTACAATTTTCATCCATTTCTACTATTAAAAAGTGACAACATTATACTAATAAAAATATATACAATTGACGGATAATATTAATATTGTGATTAATTATTTTTAATGATTCAATTTCGAATGTTACAGTAATTAAATTGTTTTGATCATTTTAAAGGGATCGAATTATTTAATATCAAAATTAAAAAATAATTTATGTATGAAATTTAAAAAAAAACTTTTGAAAATTAATTAAAAAAGTTATGCACGTTTGTCAAAAACGCTTCCGTCTCAAGTCACCATTCTTTAGGAAACAGACTTCAAATTGGAAAACAGCAGCTCATATTTTGTTTTTCACAAGCCAATTCAAAACCCGTGTTTGTTTAATTATTTTATTTTTATTTCTATGCATTCCATGTGCAATCGTGCATATAAATATTATATTATTTTTTAATTATAAAGTAAATATAAAGCCCTAAAAGTAACATTACTAATATGACTTTAATTCAGATTACAATTGAAACAGTGAATATCTCTTATCATCATATTAACACACAAAGTTTTGTATTAAATATAACCACTGAATGTACTAAAAAAATCGAAACCTACTATTACAATAATAATAAATATATGAGTTGACATGTATTTAATTATTATTTTTTATATAAAAATTAGTGTAAACATTATATAAGAAAAATTTGTATATATTTAAAATATTTTATTTATTTAATGTGACAAGTACTAGAGGTAAATTTAGAAAAAAAATTCAGCAGGAAATAAAATTTAATTATAGATTTTAAGAGATTAAAATATAATTTTTAATATGTATTAGTTTATGATTTCATATTTTTTATAAAAATAAAAAAAATTTATTTTAAAAGATTAAAATATAATTTAATAATTTTAACAAGAGATCAATTGCATTTTTCTATTTTTTGAAGTCATTTGCATTTACCCCCGACAAATAATACCAACTCGAATGAAAAAAAATTAATTTTTTTAAAATAACATTTTTTTATAAAAAATAATAAAATTAAGAATAAATTTTATTTTTTAACTTTCAATTTTATCATTTTATTTAAATTTTATATAATTTTTTAATAAATACATATTTTATATTTTTTTAATTCATATAATAATTTAAGATAGAATTAATCATGTACAATATTATTTTATTATATTGTACAATTAAATTTAAGGATCTTACTAATGTAATGCTTTCAAACTAAGTTTGTGCATTTTCTTAACATTTTAATAAAAAATATTTGAAATGGATTGAATCGAATTGGTCGATTAAATTAATTGATTCGAGAATTAGTCCACATATTGATTTGAAAATTGGTTTTAAACTAATAAGAATTGATATAAATTAATTGAAACAATAAAAATTTTGGTTAAATTAATAGTTAAATTAAATTTTTTAGTTTTTTAATCAATATGATGGTCAGAACGATTCAACCACAAATATTTTTTTAAATATTAGTTTTAATATGAAAATAAAGAAATAATTTGATAAAAATCGTTGTAGTTTCTTTTTGAAAATAAAAAAAAAAAGTTGTTGGGATCATGTTAAAATTGCATATCAAATAGGTGTTTTATAATCTTTGACTTTCTCCACTAATTCCTCAAGGTATCTCGCTCTAGTGGCTGATGGTTATTGGGATCAGGGGCTTGGCCCCGAACTTTTTTTAAAATTCTTTTACTTTTAAAAGTTTTTAAAAATTTTAAATAGATATTCGAATTTTGTTTTGAAAAATCCCATAGTGCTTTTCAGAAATTTTAAATATTTTAGGGTGAGTTTGGATGAGCTATGCGTTTACTTACGATTTGTGTAAAAACAACGGTAGCTGTGAGATTAAATACGATAGCGTAAGACAAAAAGTAAGCTAAACGCACAGCATCGCACCACACCGCCGCCCGAAACCCACCCTTAATGGAACTTTTTTAAACAATTTTTATAATTTGCCATTAGATCTTTTAATTAGGTATGTCAAAATTTAAAATTTTTAAAAAATTTAATAGACTCCAAAATTTAATATCAATATCTGACATTGTTTCTATCACTTTAATGACAATTAATTCTTTAATTCAAGAAACACATATCTGCTGTAATAAATCTTTTAACTTAAAATAATTTGAATTTGTGTAAATCATAAAATTACGATAGACTGTATGATTATTTGTTAAAGATACTTTAGAAGATGTTCAAGTCTTAACTCGATTGACATTAATATTGTTGCCAGAGTATGAGGACACGAGTTCAAGTACTTTAAAGCGCATTTACCCCCTTATTTGAGGGTGAGAAGAGGTTATAGATAGCTTAGGTATTGTATATAAAAAAATCCATTGTAAAAGAAGAAGAAGAAGATAAACTACACCTATGGTAACTGAACTATTTAAAAGTTTTCACTAAAGTAATTAGATTGTTAGAATCATTTATGTATGACCTTCTTTATTCCTATTGCATCATTAATCCAAAACTCTCATTTTTATGAGAGAGAGAGATTGAGTTATATATTTTTATGAGTTAAAATACAATTTCACCATTATATTGACATATATCTTTTTAGTTTTTAGTACGACTAAATTAAAATTTTATTATTTTGAGGGGTCAAACTAAAATTTTACTATTTATTTACTTAAAAATTTTATAAAATTTTAAAGGACTAAAAGCACAATTTTTCATTTAAGAGAGGTCAAGACCCCTACCTACCTCCTCTCTTTGCCCTACTCATCAATTTTATTTCTTTTTTAATAAAATAATTTTAAATATCACAAATCTGTGAATTAAAAATTTAAATAACTTTATTCTTTAATATTTGGCACTAATTATCAGATCGAATTAAAAATAAAATATATTATTTTACTTATCGATGAATAATCTATTATATCGGTCGTCGAATATTTGTTTAGAGTTCATTAGTTAAACTTGAAAAAAATAATCCAATAACTTATTTTTAAAAATTAAATAACTTAAATATTTAGCGATGATTTTTATAACTCAACTAAAATTTATTTAGATTGTGATTGCCGCCATTTATGATACTGCAAGGAGTAAAATGTCCAAGAAATCAAGAATGAATGTAGGTGCTCGGTTAAGTGGAATCGTTTCTAACATCGGGTTTGAGAGGCTGCGTGTTCGACTCTCGCAACATCCTTTCTCTTCAGTGCTTTTAGCCCTTTTTAGGGTTTGGTTAGCCTCCTCAGGGCTTAGGCTATAGCCTTTCCCATCTTCATTAAATGCCTGCTATTTTTAGTGTTATTTTTTGATCGTATCAAATGATTAAATCTGATAAAGCTCTATTTTATTTCACCATTTCTTCAAGTAGCTCAACACTATCAAATCGCCAAAATCTTCTACAGTCTTGTACACACCCTCACCTTCCCTTTCACACTATCCTTCTAATATCAGGAAGGTTCTAAGCCTTTCTCAAACCTGTTTTCTTTTTTTTAATAAAGAGATAGGCTAAATTTTAATTTTAATTCCTCTACTTTTTCGAGATTATTTATAAAAAAAGTAAATTTTTAGTATTAAATTTTATATTTGTTTCAATTTTAAAATTAAATATTTAAATATTAATTTTTTATATAATTTAATATCTCAATTCTTAAAATCTCATTAATTAAATTAAACACTTTATTCATTTTAAAATATTGAAATGATTTTTTTTAAATTTATTAACACAACTAAAATTCTCTATTAATTTTAAATTAACGATAATATTATTTTTTGTTATATAAATAATAAAGTTATTTTATTTAATTTTAAAATAAGATCAATAAATTTTAAAAAATTATAAAAAAATAAAAATTTCATGAAAAAAATAGGAATATGTGTATTTTAACCCTATATTTAACCCAAAAATAACTAATCTAGTGAGCACATATACATGGAAATATATTCCATGTTTGAACATGAAAAGCCTTCCTCTTTTTACTCTCAAAAGTTGGTATATTTTCCATATTTGGTCGTAAATTGTTACCATACAAGCTCTCCTTTTTGGTTATAAAAAGATAGTTTCATTTCATTAGGCTTTTTCATGGACACAGTGAAACAACCAGTGGCTTAAAGCAAAAAAGAAAATCCAAAAATGGGACAAACAAGTGAAACTCAGAGTTTAAACAATCAGAATATACAGAAGATAATAATAGAACTCTGTCACTGAGAAGTACCGAAAGCTGCAATTTCCCATAAAATCTAATCTAATGACATTGCAGAGAGACACAACAACAAAGAGCCGACCAGTGAGACCCCATACCAGGGTGGACCCCACCACCTGTTCTTTCTTTTTTCATTATACCATATCAAGAACCAGGTGACAAAGTCCACCCCTTCGTTCCCATCGTCAAACCAAAAACATAACCAGAAACTGAACGAACAAAAGAGTTTAAATGAAAAAAAAAAAAAACCAACACTGTGTAGTTCTGTTTGTCCCCAACATCACCATGTCATGTCATGAGCTACTTAAGATTTGGAGTTAGTACACCAAGAGCCTATGCATCTTCCTACAACAGTTTCTTCAACAGGTTGCTTTGAACCATCACGTGCTGGGTTGAAGCACAAGGGTTGAAAATCTTCACATGGAAACCCCATTTTTTCGAAGTGCTTCACTAGCTCGTTAATGCCCTGTTGAATAATGTTTCATTCACCATAACAAGTGTGTGAAAATATTGAAATTATACATTGACTGTTTATATATATACCTGGAGTTTAGCACAATATATTTGACGAATCTTGTTTGACATGAAACACTCCCATTGCTTGTCGTCACATGCATCATAAAACTTCCTGGCAGCTATTGGGGTGGTAAAGTTTACAAAAGCATAGCCTTTGTTTGACCTGGTGCTGCAACAATGGTGAACTAAGGTAAAGGGAAGAAATTGCAAAAAATGCATGTATCTATGTAAGCCTCTTTTTGATTTAGTGCTGCAACAATGGTGAACTCAAAGGAAGTGATAAAATTGCAAGTATGTTTGTATGTATGTATGAAGGGATTTGAAATTTGGTAAAAACATACACAAAGTCTATAGGAAGATACAAGAAATCATAAGCTGACAATGAAGGTTCTTCATTATTTGCATTGGACTTTGCCTCTCGATTTGTAACCATGCAATGCTGGTCAAGAAATTCCTTCAACATCTCTCTTCTACAAAAGAACCACAAATGGTATATTATCAATTTTAGTCCCTTGAAGTTTTTAAAATTATAATTCCCAAAGATGAAAAAAAATCAGTTTAATACTTTCAAAATTCTAAAAAAAATATATAAAAATAAAATTGTACTTTTGACCCCTTTAAATATTCATAATATACTTTTGGCCCCTCAAAAGGCAAATTATCAATTTAGTCCCTTGAAGTTTTTAATATTAAAATTTAATTTAATAGTAAAAATACACTTTGACCTCCATAAAGATGAAAAAGATAAAATTACACTTATTGACCCATTAAAGTTTTATAATTTATTTTAGCCCCAAAAGAGGAAATTATCATTTTAGTCCCTTTAAGTTTTTAAAATTATAAGTTAATTTAAATGGTAAAAATACACTTTAGCATTCCCAAAGATAAAAAAATTCAGTTTAACCCCTTAAAAATTCTAAAATAACAAGCATATAAAAGATAAAATTGTATTTTGACCCTATAAACTTGTGGTTTCGTCCCTGTGTATGTGTATTCAACAAAAAAAAATTGCAAAAGAAAAAAGCAACGATCATACGTGTATCTGACGGGAATGTTCTTGATCATGATCGTCGTCTCACTGCCACCAGATTGGAGTGGAATCAATGGTTGTTTCTCACCACCAGCCCAATATTGAACCTTCCTTGTACACTCAAACGAAGCTTGATCATCGTCATCATCACCATTAAAACCAGGCTTAGCCCTCCATTCTTTCTTACGAGCTGCTCGAGCAGCACCACCGCAGCCTCTTCTACCTTTCCAATGATACTTATTTCTACTGAAACCCTTCTTAACCTTGAACGGTTCAGCCACCAGCACAACATCTCTCTCCGGCGACGAGGAATGGGGTAGTACTGCATTTTGGTGGCGTGGTAGTGGTGGAGCAGTGAAAGCAAAGGGGTACTGAAGAGGTAGATAATAATAGAGGAGATTATAGGGTGCGTTTATGGTTTGTAAAATGGGAAAACTAGGACCTGGAACCAAAGTGTATCTTGTTGGGAAAAACTCTGGGGCTTCTGGGTTTAAGCTAAAGCATCCGATCTCCATTTTGTGGGGAAATTTTTGATCGGTTCTCACTGCCATTTTTGACTGTCAACTGTAGCGGGGGTCGTTCCGAAGCAGTGAACACTTAGAGACAATGGCTAATGAGTTGCTACGTATGTATATATAGTAGTACCCCAAATCCCCTTTTTTTTTTTGTTCATCAATAATATAGTATTGTTAATTGATAATTTATAAATTTCGCTTTATATTACAAATTATTAATATTTATATATAATACAGGTACTCTATATTCTAAAATTAATCATAATTTTAAAAAATTTAATGAGTTGTCAAAAATATTAGATTTCTTTCCTTATTTGACATTGAATTTTCGGGGATACCCGCACATTTACAGCTCATAAGGGTTCCATATATTCCTCGGGCCGACCCATCAGAGATGCTCATCAACTTATATTCGTATGAATCCGTGTGGACTTCACTCATTATCAGTCATCTATAAGCTTAATTACTATGTCTCATCTAAAGTGATTGATAGCAGATCCAATCGCCACTCTATCTAAGCCTATAGTCATACATCACTTAACTTCTTATGTCTAGTCCACAACAGGGGCTCTAGATGTGGCACCTTAGGATCACAATTAAGAGAATAAAAACCATCAACTACACCGAAAAAAGGGATCCTATCTCTCTCTCTTCCTGCTTTCAATCTTAAACTTTATTGCCTAACTCTAATTTTATCTTCACTCAAAACACCATTCATAGTGACTCTTCACCTTGTACCCAACGAGATGAACCATTCAGCTCCACCCTATTTAAATTCAAACATCAATACATATAAGAATACGGTATATTTAAAATAGGTAACATAACTTTTAAACACGAATGTACTATTTGAATTTAAAATAATGAAAAGCTAATACTCGTAAAATTTAATAAATTGAATTCAAGCTATTCATACAATAGACACACATACATACTCAAATTTTGGTCAACATGCAAATAAGTCCTTGACATTGAGTATTTGAGTATCCACATTTGAATCCCACCATGCATTATTATCGTGTATGGCTTTTAATTTGAATTATTCAAATTCTTAATTTATTTGTATTGATTTATTATAATTGTTCAAACAAGCATTTCTGTTTTGTACTATGATTATACTATATTTGTACTTGTAAACTTTAAAAAAATTGCAATTGCACTTTAAGTGCGACAATAATGTTCATTGAGCTATCATATATCAAATCTCATATATGCATGCTAAAAACAATATATCACATCACATTCACATATTTTCACGTACTACCCGTTGTAATAACATCACACAACACAATCCAACTTACTTAGGCATGCATTTTCAACAAAAGCAACAAATGAGAAATACTTACTCTCGGAACTTATGATAAGGGTTTAGGCTAATCCTAAACTCCTGATTAACACTACGAATTGTGCATACCAACAGCAACTCCGGACACTCGCCAATCACGCTTTCGCTTACTAGCTAAAAGTTCAAACAATTTTTCTTTGCCTTTAGACTTGCTCGTAGTGGCTATCGGTTGATTCGGCACTTTGCACACACTACAAACTCATTCCAAACTCATTAAAAACAGCCTTGAACACAACCAAACAGAAAGAAAAACACAAATCAAGCCTCTCCTTTCTCACTACCGAAAACTAGCTAGTTTTGCCGAAATTTAAGTTTTGACATTATAATATCGTTTCTAATCCTCAATTGTGATTTCGAAAATCATAAATATAATTTAATTTCAGTTCTAAACCATTAATTTTACCTAAATCCATGGTTCTCAAATTTTCGAAAATTCAAGCTTTCAAGAACATATAGAAGAGGGAAATACTTGATTTTTAAAATTTTGGTAATGAACTATCAAATTGAGATGAAATACCTTCTAATTAGGTTAGAATGAACTCAAAAATTGTCAGAGAGCTAAAATGGTATCTATACTTACTTTAGTATCAATATCTGCTTGCATAGTATCGATACTTACTTTGGATTTCAAAATTGTTAAAAATGGTCCTTATTTCTCGAATAATTCTATTTTTATTATTTATTAAAATGTCAAATTAGTCATGTTCCCATATCTAATGGTTGAATGTGATAGTCATTGCTCTTATATGTTATTATGTATGTATCTATATAAAAACTGGTAGTTGTTGTAGCATCTTGTAACTCGAGTCTAACTATTAGACCGAGTAAGGGGTGTTAAAAAAATGGTTACTATGTTTTAAATAAGTTTCCGGTTAATTAAACATAACATTTATCATCTTAGTTAATAACTATTTTCATAGAAAAACTGATAAACTTAATATTATATTTCGAGATTTTGTGAAACAAATTTAGATTTTGGGGTAAACTACACTAAAGTAACTAAGTTATTAGTAAGTTTACGTTTTAATTACTTGACTTCAAAAAGTTACAAATGATGATTGAGTTATTCAAAAGTTTTAATTTAAGTCACTAAATTATTCGAATGTTTTTATTGAAGTCATTAGGCTGTTAATTTATTATTATTATTATAAAAGTATGACTGGCGAGCTTCAAGTAATGATTTAATGATCAGTACAATGAATCAATACCCATCGATAAGTAAAATAACATATATTAGATCCAAGTCAATTTGATGGTCAGTGTCAGATATCAGAGAAGAAAGTTGTTTATATTTTGATTCACAGTTTTGTGATATTTAAAGTTGTTTAACGAAAAAAACTTGTAACGCCCCCTTACCCGAGACGTCGCCGGAGTCGAGCACGAGGCATTACTAAACTTATTTGAGCACTTAAACAAATTCGGACAAGCTGTCCAATTGCGTCATAGTTGCTTAAAAATTCATATCTCGAGTTCCGAAACTCAGAATCAAATTCCGTAAATTTTTCCTTAAACTAGACTCATATATCTATCTACTAATTTTTTTCTATAATTTTTGGTCAGGCCAATTAGTACAGTTTATTAGTTAAAGTCTCCCCTGTTTTAGGGTTCGACTGCTCTGACCTCTGTGTATTACGAATCAGATATCTCCCTGTACAGAGTTTTAATAACTATGCCGTTTGTTTCTAATAAAACTAGACTCAATAAGGAATCTGTACATATAAAGCATAACTTCTAATTATCTTTGTACAATTTATGGTGAATTTCCAAAGTCAGAACAGGGGATCCAGAAATCGCTCTGGCCCTGTTTCAGAAAAATTTAAACTTCTCATAAAATATAACTCATATAACTGTTTTGTTCCATCCATATGAAAATAGACTAATAATTCTTCAATTCTATATTTTATTCATCATCTAATTGTATCTCTACTATTTTTAATGATTTTTCAAACTCACATTTGAATCTATTTTATGGTAAATTTTGCCTATTTCATAGTTTCCATGGATTAGCTAGCAATTTAGCATACATAACACCAAATATGATCATGATTAGCCATTCAAATGGCTAATCATTACCAAGCATTTCCATACCACTCAATATCCATATCATAAGACCATATATACAAAATGATTATAATGCTATACATGTCATACTCAAAATATACAAGCCATTATGCCAAGATGGTATACGGATAGTGTGAGTGAGCCTCCGACCGTTCCCGATTTCCGAGCTGGCTTGTCAAAACTATAAGGAATGAAAAGGAGGGAGTAAGCATAAATGCTTAGTAAGTCCATATGAAATTAATAAGCAATTGCCAACATGCTTTTAAGATAAAACACCACAATTGTATAATTATACATACTCAGCTTAAACTGTTTTATCGAGATACATTTACTAAATAATTTATTTCTGGAGCTACGAAACTTCAAATTAAGTTCCGTTAATTTTCGTTGAAACTAGATCCATATACCTTTCTCCCATAAAATTTCCAGAATTTTTGGTTTAGCCATTTAGTACAGTTTATTCATTAAAGTTTCCTCTGTTTCGCTGTCTAACAGTTCTGATCTCTCTTCACTAAAAATTATTTATCTCATAATTCGGGACTTGGATGATGTTCCCGTCTATCCCTCTTGAAAATAGACTCGATAAGGATTTTAAATATATAAATTAAAACTCATAATTATTTTTTTATTAAATTTTCAAACATACTTGTCGGATTTAGTGATCTCAAATCACTGTTCCGATATCACTGAAATTTGGGCCGTTACAAAACTGATTTTAAAAGAGAAGGAAAATTAGAGCTTTCGATTAGTGTAAACGGTGCAAACAAAGAAAGTCATATAAGTTATAACAACGATTTTAAGAGCTTAATGACTTAAATGAAGAAATTTAAATAATTCAATGGTCATTTTATAACTTTTTGATTTGAATGACAAAAACGTAAACAATGACGGATCTTGAGATTAAATTTTGGGGGCCAAGTTAAATTTTCAAAAGTTTAGAAGTTTAATGAAAAAAATAGAGAAATGGGGATCTAATTAATTTTTTTTTTGTGATTAATAAAATTTAAATTTTTTTGAAAGATTTTATTTATTTTAAAAAATTTAAAGAAAACAATAAAATTTTCAAATTTTTATACAACTTTTATCAAATTTAGTTTATTATTACTTCTCAAAAGTATTTTTTAAACAAAAAAATACTTTTGAGTAAAACTAAAATTTTCTGCTATTATTTTTCGTTAAAAAAATATTTTTGCAGAGCATTTTTTTCTTGAAAATATTTTCGAAAAACTCAAAATTATTTTATTTAACACTAATTTATTTTAAAAAAATTTCTCAAATATATTTTTAAAAAATAATATTAAATTACCCTTTTATATTTTAAACATAAACTTATTAATAATTTAATAAAAAATTTACCCGAACTTGACTGTAATTGTATTTTATTTTTATTTGCAAGAGTTGTGAATTCATCATCCATTTATTTATTATATTAAAATCTATAATAATGATTTATAAATGCAAAACAGACGGCAGGAAGAGCGTGAAAGAATGCGAGTGGTAAAAGAAAAGCATTGTGTCAGGGAAAGATATTGGTGATGATTATAAATAAAGAGGAGCCAATGAAGTGGAAGATTTGGTAGGATAAATAAAAAGTTAAAACAAAAGATTGTCTGTATCTTAAGCTTGAGAGAGACCTAGGTGATGTGAGACACTGACGGCGAATGTTCCCTCTTCATTTATTACAATTAGACATCTTTCAATTTTTTTAATTTAAATAATATAATCAAATCCGAAATTTATTTAGAATATTAAAGTAGTTTTTACTTTTTTAGTTCCTTTAGAAAATTAAAACGACAGCAAAGGAGGCCTTACATGTATAGTTCATCCGCTTTGGTTTGGATCATTTAAGTTTTAATTCTATTTGTGTTGTAAATGTTAATGTCAGATAAAGTGATGGTCGGATAACCTTTTTGTATTGTAATAATTATTTATAGTTACATAAATATGTATTTGTATTACATTTTGATTGTATAATATTTTTTAAAAATTATTCTTTTAAAGCGAGTGGTTTCTTATACAATATATTAAATCAAAATTTTGTCGCTAGTTTTTAAGAAAAAAATTAAAGATATTATATGTCATTGAAATCTTCATTTGAAATGACGATTTTCCTATGTGACTTTTAATAAATAAATTTTTTTAATGTAATATAAAAAATAATAAAATTTATAAACAAAATTTTAATCTGTAATTGAATATGAGTGAAGTGATGTTCAAGAGTAGGATCAAACTGAGACTCAATTTTAAAAAATATCAAACTCAATTTTAAGGCCGAATCGCCCAAATGCTCATTTTATTGATAAAAAAAAGTAAGTTTTTAACAATTATATTTAGCTATAAAATATATAAGTGTTAATATAAATTAATTTTCATACTTTATTTATTTTTAAATAATTAGAGGGGGTTGGGTTAGACTAGTTCGGGGTTAAAAAACATAAATCTAGCTTGGTTCAAAATAAGTAGGTCATCGAGTCCATGAACACCTCTAGTTGAACATTTATACTACAATTTTTCAATTAGAAGTGTTCTTGAGTTGAGTCGGACTAAGATTATGTGAGAAATTAATACGTTTTATGCTCACCCATGTTATTTTCTATTTCTAAAAAAAAATATCGTTTTAAATTTAATCTTGAATATTTTTATATATTCACCATTTATTAAAAGTTTAAATAAATGCAACTTAAAATATATTTTAATGTTTACATTGTAATATTGTATATTATTATAGGTTTAATTTGTATATGTTATAAATTACTTAGTGTATAAAATAAAATAAAATAATATAATATATTACAAACATAGAAAATAGGTAGGGTCAGGCTTGAGCCTTGAATATTTTATATTGAGCTTGACCTATATTTTAAATGAACTTAATTTTTTTTCCCAAGCTCTCCTAAATTTCAAGTTGAACTTCGAGTTTGGACGGATAACCCGACCCTTAAATAGATCTAATTTCAATATTAAACCTTGAACTCTATATAATTTTATTGTATCTATAATATATTTAAAGCTTTTGACTGAATTATATTAAATGTCAATTAAACCTTTGATTAAATAATGTTCAGAGTTAATCAAACACTAATATTATTATAAGTATGATTTCATCATAAGACCATTTTTAAATCTTGAACTCTATAATTCTCACTAAAATTTATTTAATTAAAAACTATATTTTCAAATAAATATAATTTTTTTTCCATATTATAATTTAATATTTAAATAAATATTTACTTAGAAAATTTAATTTACGTGAAAGATTCGAGTCACAATTGGCTGGATCACAAATTTTTAACTTCCAAGTTCAAGGCCGTAAGCCTCTTCGGATGCGTAAATTATTGGACCCTAGTGGTCCAACAACATATTCCAAATCGTGGCAGAAACACAAGATGGGGCAGAAGTGATGAACTCACTTTATGATTGCTCGGATTCATCTCAAAGTTTAAAATTTTGTTTAAGTTTGTTGATATTTACAAATGTTTAATTTAAATCTATTTTACATCCGTTGATGTTATTTTAATTTAATATTTAATAATTTAATATTTTTTATTTATTAATTTTTTTATATAATAATTTTAATATATTTTAATACTTATTTATATTGAAATAGAATTATATATTTAGCATAGATTTATTTTTTATGTGTTATAAATTACATAATATATAAAAATAATATAAAATTTATCAACTTAACAAAAAGAGTTGGATTGGGCCAAAAACCTTGAATGCTTAAGCTTGTGCCCATTTTATATTTTAAACCATGAATCTATTTTTCAAGCCGAACATTATTGTTCAAGCTTTTTCAAAATTCGGATGAACCTTCTGATTTGGACAAGTAACCAATGAGCAAATATAGGCAAATCAAATCCTCTAGATATTTTATAAGAGATGAAAAAGACAAAAGTAAAAAAAATAGTGATTTTTTTCTATTTTTTGTAAAAATTTATTTTTTTTCTTAAATCCAAGCCATTTTATTTCAAATATAAGAGAAAAAAAACATTTTTGTTACTTAAACTAATTGTTTTATTTTAGGTAACTTAATCCAACAAACAAAATATTTAGTTGGTTTACTTTTATTATTTGTAATTTAATTTCTCTATTTTTAAAATTTTTAATTTTAAGTTTAGTGCTCTTTATACATTTGGAATTTAATCTCTTAATTTTTCTAATTTAAAAATGCAAGCCCAGTTATTAATTTTGTTATAATTCATTTGTTAAATTCAGGTCTATTTTAATGTTATTTTTCTAGGTACATGACTATTAAAGGAGTATTTTTGTTAAATTTTAAAATGGTATACCAACAAATTAAAAAAAAAAGGTAAAGGTGTTAACAATTGCAAAGTACAATAACTAAATTATAAACTTAGGAAGAGTGTAAGGACTCAAAAGCATATTTTAACCATAACATAATTATCGAATATTGGAGAAAAATAATTGCAAAACACGTTGAGAAGCGGTGGCACCCCCTCGCATGTGAAATAAGAGACAGATGGAGCAAGCACGTGAACAACTCAAGGGAAAGGTAATGACTAATTTAGCTTCTACTCAGAGAAGTCACATGGCTGTTGACTCGGACGACACTTAACCATATTTTTTGCATATCATTTTTTGCCCACTCACTGCTAGGACCATCCCACTCACTAAGGCAAGGCCGAGCCAAAAGAGGTTTCACGTGTCAACTCAGTGAAAAGGTCGAATTGAGTCCGGAAATGACAATTTCTCGCCGCATATCGTTCTCAATTCCTTGCTCCTGTATGCTTGGCTCATGTTAAGGGACGATTCAATTTGGATAAACTACAACGAAGGTGATTAAATTATTAGTAAATTTACGTTTTGATCATTTAATTTTAAAAAGTTATAAAATAGTCATTAAATTATTTAAAAATTTCTATTTAAGTTATTGGACTGTTAAAATTATTATTGCATAGCATTCTCAATTTGCACCAGTTGCATTAATTGAAAGCTGTACTTCCTCTTATTTTTTATGAAATAACTTTAAAAGTTGTGAATCTACAAAACCAAAGTCTAAACAACTTTATTCTCTGATCTTCGATATTGATCGTTAGATCGACTTGAATTTAATGTATGCTCTTCTAATTGTCAATGGGTATTGATCGACTAGAATGATTGTTGAATTGTCACTTAAAGCTCGGTAGCCAGACTTAAAAAAATAGAACTTAACAGTCTAATGACTTAAATAATGACTTTTGAATAGTTTAGTGATCATTTTGTAACTCTTTGAAATTGATTGAATAAACATAAACTTACTAATAGTTTAGTGATTTTGGTGCAGTTCACTTCCCAAATTATAACAATATTGAATAATTTAAATATTTTTATGAAAATAATTATTAGTCTAATAATGATTTTAGTCCTTTTATCATGTTGAAATTTAGGATTTAATCCATTTAGTTATTTTTTATACAATGCCTAGGACAATCTATAATCCCACAACAACCCTTAAATAGAGAGTAAACACTCTTCATGTGCTTGAACCAACGTCATCCGGCACAGGCAATAATGTCGATACTAATTAAGCATAACTATTAAAATTTAGGCTTATATAAAAAATATGTATACAAACTTTACAACTTTTCTCATTTAAGTAACTAAAGTTTTTTTTTGTCAAGGTAGGTACCTAAAATTTTATTATATTACCACTTCTAATATCATCCGTCAACTCTAGTTTTAAAAAAACTTTGAACCAATTAAATTAATTACACATGTCATTATTTAATTAATTAATAGGGTTTTTTAATTGAAATTAATTTAAAATATTACATATCATAATTTGATTGATTCAAACATTTTTTTCAAGGAAAATTAATAGATAATACCTAAAATGATAACGGAATAAAACATTAGGTACCATTGACAAAAAAAATTGTATAATTTATGTATCAACCTAATTACAAAATACACAATACAAGTGTGATGATATAAGCTTTGATAGCGAGTACATTAGAAAATAATTTAGTGATTTGCAAATTACGATTGGAATATTCAACACAAAGTTGTTAGTTAAGATCAGACAAAACCATTTTTACGCAAGGATAATTTTGGACCCACAAATTACGTCTTATCTTCTTTTTTTTCATTTAATTTTCCTGGCCATTTCTTAATTATTTTCAGATTTATTAATGTGCTTAGTACTGTGTAAATTTGGATAAATATAAAATCTGGTGGGGATATAAGATATTAGAGTGAGAAAAAAGGAGATTTGTCTTAATTTTAACCTTGACATTAGACCAGACGAGCAGCCCCCTTTTTCATTTATTTTTTAAATAAATTATTTCTTTTTACTTTTATGAAGTTTGTCTTCAAGCCTGTGGCTTTCATTGTTGTCAAAATTCCTACCTTAAAGTTTATGTTTCCATAAATAGTGCATCAGAATTTTATTTTTGAAGCAACAATTACTCAATCATGAAAGTATATGATAATCTTACTATGCCAAACAATAAATATATAAATAAAAAATCGAATTCCGGATTTAATAAATCAACATAAATCATGTTTTTTAATTATTATTATTATTATTTTGTTATGGTGTTAGTCATTATTCGTCCTGATTTAACCCGTTATACGATTAAAATTGAGTATACTATACATTTTGCTTGTAAATTTTGTTAGCGAACCCATGCCAGAAAAACACGTGTTGATCCTAAGGAAAAATACTTGTTAGGATACATAAGACACAGTTAAACTTGATACGTCACATCAAATGACGTAACTTATAAATATGAAAATAGATCTTTAAGTGAGCGAGAGAGAAAAACGGCCACTCAACAATTTAGCCATCATCCATCCGAATTTAACCCGTTATTCGATTAAAACCGAGTAGCTCACATACCACAGAGTTTGCCTGTAGGCTTCATTAACACACAATTCACTAATATGCTGGTGAACCCATGCCAAGAAAACACGTGTTGGTCTTAGAAAATGATACGTGTTGACATACATAATATCTATTTAAAACTAGTACATCACATAAAAGAGACGTACCTTATAAATATGAAAATTGACCTTCAAGAGAGAGAGAGAAATAATCACTCAACAACTTTCAATTTTATAAGTGTTTCCTATTTATTATTTTTTTAATTTTTAAATATAATTTAATTATACACTGTAAAATTTCAACCTGGGAGTTAAAAGTTGCATCACCTGTTTAGAAAATAATTATCATTGTAAATATATTTAAATTGGTTTGATAAACAATGATTTTGTGAAATCGGCTAAACTCATTGATTTTCCATTATCACTTTGGATCCGGCGTCGTTTTTTATCTCAAGTAAGATCATCGTCAAGTCTAATAGATTTTATCCATAATATTTGAGTGTTGGATAAAATAGATTTTATCCGTAAGATTGAGTGTTGTATAAAGATTGTGAAATTAACTCATTGTAATGTAATTAAAACTCATCTTTAATAATATATTTTTTATTTAAACTTAAGTATAAAATATGTTTATTTTAATATTATTTAAAAAATAAAATAAATTTTTGGATTGACTACAAAAAAAAAATAATTGGGTGAATTTGAACAGACAGTACATTTATTTGCAGTTAATATAAAACAGACTAACAATATTATATCGCGAGACAAAAAAATAAACTAAACGTACCGCATCGTCTACCCAAACCACACTAAGTCAACTAGCGAAAATTTTTGGCTATTTTTATCAAAATCCTACTAATTTTGATTCCACACAAATGGTGAATATTTTAAATAAATATTAAAATATTAAAATGTTTTAGTTAAACTTAGAAAATATATATTTTTAACAATTTTATCATAGGTTTTGATAGTTCTTGTCTTTTTTTTTTGTGCACAATATCTAAAATTATCTATAGCCTCTACTCAACTCATAAATAGAAGGATAATGCGTTTAAACACAATCGAATTCACGTCATCTTATATTGATAATAATACTTATTCGTGCTAATCAAACAAAGGCTCAATCGGCATAAAGTATTGCCTTTTAAGTTGTTGCAATAGTAACAATGTTAACTCAAATAATATATAATCAGTAAAATTTTAAAATATTAATATTGTCTCAATTAGATCATTTCATTAGCCTACCATAATTTAGGCATTAAAATGGTAATTCGAATTTAAATCGTGATCACATTTACCGATATTTATCCAAAAAAATCACATTTACCAATATAGTTTGAATCTCATGTATTAAAAATACAAACAATGCCAAGTTAATCAGTAGATAAAACAATCTAATTGGAATTTAATTACTTCAAGGGATAAAGCAATATTTGATCTCTAAGTTTGATATTTTTTTCAAATTAGTCTCTAATATTTTTTATCCACATTAATCTTGTAACTTGGTAACTTATTTCAATTTTGATCAATATGACTATATGGCTCTCTGATATAGTGCAATGTCATCAACTAAAAAAATATAAATCATTTTATAAAAAAGTTCAAAAATATAAATCATTTTATAAAAAAGTTCAAGTGATGACATAGTATAATTTCATATTACCACGTCATAACAAGGACCAAATTTGGGAAAAATTGTCAAGATCCGGAATTAAAGTCAGAGGCGAATCTAGGGGATTGGCATAGGCCCCGGCCCCCTTAAAATGAAAAATTACTATTTCAGCCATTTAATTTTTTTTTAAATTTTAAATTAATAAAAGTAAAATTATATTTTGGCCCCCCTAAAATTATAAAAAATTGATTTAATCATTTAAAAATTATAAAGATATATAGACTATAAAAAATTAAAATTTCATTCGCCTACTAAAAAATTGTTCTGGCTTCGCCCCTCATTAAAGTGGACAAAAAATGTTTTAAGATCATATTGAAAAAAAGTCAAATTTAGGAACTAAATGTTACATTTTCCCTTATTTTGAGGATGGGTCATGCAATTAACTAATAAATTTCCTAATTTTAACTTTGTGTAATTTCTCGATACTCGCCAGTTTATTCGCTCTCATTTTTTTATTTTCCAAAATCTCTCTATTTCGAGGGTCGATTTTAACCGAGTTTAAAACTCTTAACAACCATAAACTTCGATGTCACTCCACACTGCACAGTAAAAAGAACTGTAAATTTCAATTTTCAAACCTAAAGCTTTTTTTTTAAAAAATTAAAAAAATCAATCCTCTTATTTTCCCACCAGTCCTTTAGCCTCCCTTCATTTCAATTTCAAGTTTTTCAACTGTTTAATTTTAATTTTCAAATTTCTATTATTTTATTGTCTCTCTGCAACTCTCCTTTGTCTTAAAGAAGACGAAACAATCTCTTTCTTTTTTCTCTGTTTTTCTAACTTTTCTTCTAATGTCCATAGTTACAAAGAAACAATAAAGCAAAGTTTATATAAAAATCCTTTCTTTTTTTAACATAGAAATGCTCTTCAATCTTGTGTGTGTCAAGCCATGTGAGTTCACTGACACGGTCTCTTCTTCTTCTTCTTATTTGTATTTATTGTCTTTACTGAGTCACTGACTCAGTGAGTCACATACGGCATTCTCTCTGTCTCTTCTATATGGATTGTTCTTATCCGGCAAGAAGCAGCTCGCCGTTATCGTATCGGAAATCTTCGAGTTTTTCGTCCACTTCTTCGACTTCTTCGTTTTTCAGCAACAAACCAATGCATCACATGAGCTCCTCGTCGTCGTCTTCGTTTTTCAACTCGGGGAGTGAATACGGTTCTCGATCCATGTCCGATTCGATGCACTACGGTTCTCAAGGTTACAATGCTCGCCCGCCAGTTGCTTACGGGTCGGATGAGATAATAGGCGAGCCGTTCGAGGCGTCGAGACCGGGGGATAGTATTTCAGTTACAATTCGGTTTAGGCCCTTGAAGTATGTTGTAGATCTGAGTGTATTATATTAGATCTCATTACAAGATTCGTTTTTTCGTTTTGATTGTTGTGAGAGTCGTATTTTCAGATAATGCAATTCATTCGATCTGTTCTATCACTTATTTTTTATCTGGTTATAGTGAAAGGGAATTTCATAGAGGGGATGAGATCGCGTGGTATGCGGATGAGGATAATATTGTGAGAAACGAGTATAATCCAGCTACTGCTTATGCTTTTGGTAAATGCCCTTTTTTTTTTGAATTTTAAAGTTGAAATTTATTGCAGTTTACTTTTTGTAGGCAATTTCTGCAATTGTTGAATCTATCCACTTGAAAAGTACTGTAATTAGATGAAGAAATATAACGCTTTGTTGGGTTTACTACTTTTTAGTTAAAATAATTTAGCACAAGTATGATGTTTAAGCCTGGCAAGTGGCAATGAATGTGGATTTTGTATGAACATTATTTGATTTGGTTTTTACAGACAAAGTATTCGGACCTCAAGCAACATCGCAAGAGGTTTATGAGGTAGCTGCTAAACCTGTAGTGAAGGCTGCAATGGAAGGTGTTAATGGTATGAAATTTGAATTTCTGGAATGTTTATTGACTTCTTTCAGTTGATTTCTATTTGAATTTTAATTAAACAGTATCTAAAGAATAATCTATTTTAAGTCATTTCTTGTCATCTTGCTCAAACATGTTGGTCTTTTTCAATTCTGAAATTATAGTTTGTAATTAACTGAAGCTAATATTAACTTGATGGAATTATAGGAACTGTCTTTGCTTACGGTGTTACAAGCAGTGGGAAGACACACACTATGCATGTAAGTATAGTTTTCTCCACAAACTTCTTGCTTTCCGTATAATTACTTAAGAGTATCATAGCAATTTTTCAAGTCTAGTTGTACGTCAATTCTGGCACTTTTTAATAGCAAAATTGCTAGTTTATGTTGTATCGGATTGAATCTTCTTATATGGCAATTTGGGTTGAACTCCTAACATAAATAACTGTGGGGTTTCCTTCCTAAATGGTAACAAGTATTCAACTAAATATGGTACTGATTGTACACATTGCAAAATTTCTCTTTTGGTATAAGCATTGCATTTGAGTTTCTTGAATCATTAATCAGTGGAATTCTTTTACCATGCTATATATTTATTTGACAGTTATGCTGCATGAACTTAGTAACTTGAGAACCTCAATCTGAATTCCTAAAATTTTCTAAATTTATCCCTTGTGGATGTTAGTAATCACATATATAGTGCCGGTGCTGTATCAGGAAATGTCCATCAATTAGAACATCTTTATTTGTATATAACTAGTAATGAATCCTAACATATGTTCATATTGATTTCTGATATTATACTCTGAATATCTTATAGACTCTGAAGAAGGCAAAAAAATAAAAATAAAAAATAAAATTCTATCTCTATTTCAGTTAACCTTTAGTTTTTACCAGTTTATTTCTATCCGGGGATTTTCAGTTGCATTAAAACTGTATATTCTTTTGGGCCCTTATTGGTTAAAAAACTTTAGTAATATGCTATTTATAAAATTTTAATCATATCACTATTTCAGTCTAATTAATATTAACAGTCCCTGCACGGTATATCATTAGAATTATCAATTGTTTTCCATCTGTTGTTAATATGAGTCTTATGGGTGTAATCCTATGATATAATACTGTAATGATTCCTAGTCATCTTACTTTTGACTTGATTTTTTTGATAATATGCTCAGGGAGATCAAAATACTCCTGGTATTATACCGCTGGCAATAAAGGATGTATTCAGCATTATCCAAGATGTAAGTATTTTGCCGAAAATTATTAGGCCTAAATACAGAAACTGTCAGATGAATGCCTTTTGGCCATTCCTTTTCAGCACATGTTGTTTCTTTAACCTACCCCCGCACTTGTATGATTTTGGACTAGTTGGCTCCATTTTGATGCTAGCCCCTATTTTTCTTCTCAATTTTATTTCATTAGTTATCAACCATATAGTAATATGTTCTGAAGTATGTCAATAGGAATATCATTGCTTTACAAGTTACCTTTAGCACTTACGTAGGCTTTAATAATTAAGCTTCCATTCAATGCAATCCCCCAGTTTTCTTCTCAAATTTTAGTTCATTGGTTGTAGACCATATAATAACATGTTCTGTCAATAGGCTTTACTCAAGTTTATCTCTAGCACTTGATTAATAAATGTTCTTTTGGTGCCATTTTTTTTTCTTTGTTTTTTCATGTCTCAATGCAATCTTGGGGTTTATTTGTGTTTCATCTTATACAATTGGAATTGCATCCACTGGAGCCACAGGCAACTACTTAGTTACCCATTTCCCATTCAATTTCATTTATTGCTGTTGAAAATCCTTTGCATTGATTATCTTGGACAGTAGTAGTTATGCTACTAAATGCTTGAAGTTGCTGCCTAGTTTACTTGATTTGAATTATTTCCCCCAATTTATCTGTGTAAATTTTGAATAATAACTGTGGTCATAACTCAGACTTCAGGGCAAGATTCTTACTCTGTGTGTCATATCTTGAAATCTACAATAATATTGGTGTTGAAAATCTGGTGTATTGATCATCCTGGACAAAATAGCAGTTATGCTACAAAAATGCTTGCACTTTGCAGTCTAGTTTACTTTATTTGAATTATTTCCGCCAACTTGTATGTGTAAATTTTGAATGACTAACTGTGGTCATATCTCAGACTCCAGGGCGAGAATTCTTACTCCGTGTGTCATATCTTGAAATCTACAATGAGGTGAGTTGTACTTTTAACTTTATGATTACATTTTTTGAATTTCTTTCGTTTCAGGTTTCTCATTAATGTTGTAATTTATGATGTTACCTTAGTGAGAATAGTTTTGTTCAATTTTTATCATATAACCTGTGGTTCAAATTTTTGGCTTCAGTTCCCTTTCAGTTGGAATTTCTTTTAATATGATTTTTCTTTTTTTGTTATTTTGCTTGTATCCTCAGGTTATAAATGATTTGCTTGATCCCACTGGTCAAAATTTGCGCGTTAGAGAAGATGCTCAGGTCTTTTGCTCAACTTATTCAAAAGTTTACATTGCGTTTATTTTTGTCATCGACCTTGGTCTCATTCTCTCAAAAAGTCATGTGCAGCTAAGACTCATTCTTCATGTTTAATATCAATCTAATGAATCTTCATTATAGACCCTATGTGGGTGTCCTTGTGCTGAGATTATCCAAAATGGTTCAATAAATTTGCTGATAGAATGGCTAGCAATTAATGTCAGTTCCATACTTTTGCTTATGTCAGCATTGTCTTTCAGGGAACTTACATCGAGGGTGTAAAGGAAGAAGTGGTTTTGTCGCCTGGGCATGCCCTATCTTTTATTGCTGCAGGGGAAGGTGCTTTCCGGGTTACTTTTGTTGTTTTCCTGCCTTTTCCTTCATATATTTTATTTCACCTGCCATATGAATAATCAATTTGTGAGATTTTATCAATTTCTAAGTTTCCATTTGTGTCTTGATGGGCAGAGCATCGTCATGTTGGTTCAAATAACTTCAATCTCTTTAGCAGCCGAAGTCACACTATATTCACATTGGTAAACATTCTTGACGTAGGAACTTACTCATTTACCTGCCAAAGTTTTGGGTAACCTTTAAATTTGTTTTAGTTAATATTTAGTTTATCTCAGAGGTGTTTTGAGTTCAGTTTTTTATTGTTGCTGAAGCAAATTGGATGCTTATACCGTATGGGTCCTTTCTTTTCTTTTTGCTTAAAATTTGCAGATGATTGAGAGTAGTGCCCGTGGTGATGAATATGATGGAGTGATCTTCTCTCAACTTGTATGGTTTAATCAATCTTTTATTTTTCAAGAAAGAACATTCCTCTTAATAAATGGCTTGACTTGTTACTTTCTTTGTTCCTTTATTCAGAATTTGATTGATTTAGCTGGGTCTGAGAGTTCAAAAACTGATACAACTGGAATAAGGAGAAAGGAAGGATCTTACATAAACAAAAGTCTACTGACTCTTGGAACTGTAGGTGCCTTGTATTTTTTTATGAATATTTGTTACTTTTCCTTGTTTTTATAAGGCCAAAACATACAAAGCATTGCATATGTCCCTTCAACTACTCTGCAGGATTAAAGCCTCTATTAAGTTGGTGGAGAAAATGAACTGAATCTTGGCAAATATATTTCCTCCAACAGTCTCAATGATTACTAATTACAATAATAAGTCTCAAGTGGATGATAAACTTTTCTTGTCAAATTATTCATCTTTGTCTTTGGTTTTATTGACTGGTGTCTTGACAAGAATTTTTAGTTCTATAATTAAATCATCTGGTTTCAATGTGAAGGTAATAGGAAAGTTAAGTGAAGGAAAAGCTTGTCATGTTCCATATCGTGACTCCAAGCTTACCCGTCTTCTGCAATCTTCACTAAGTGGGCATGGACTTGTTTCGGTGAGTTGATCAGTATCTTACCTGTAGCTGACATTTTTTTCTATTTCTTATCGGTTTGTTAATTTTATCTTCAACATGAAAATTGAAATTATAATTTCCTTTATCTATCAATTTTTTCTCCAATATTATTATGTGATCTGTCTGCAGTTATGTATCTTCTATTGATATGTGACAAAATTTCTGCCTATTTTGCATTTTTCTGTAAAATTACAGCTCATTTGCACTGTCACGCCTGCATCTAGCAATATGGAGGAAACTCATAATACCCTGAAGTTTGCAAGCAGGGCTAAGCGAGTGGAAATCTATGCCTCACGTAATAAGGTTTTTATAGCCTCAGTGTTATTTCTTTCAGCTAGTTGTAGAGAGATACACTTAAGGTCGAATCTTATGCTACTTTCAAAACTAAATTTTTTTCCAGATTATTGATGAAAAATCACTGATTAAGAAGTATCAAAGGGAAATTTCTGTCCTCAAAGAAGAACTTGATCGGCTAAGGAAGGGAATGATTGTTGGTGTTAATCATGAAGAACTTTTGAGCTTAAAGCAACAGGTATGGCAATTTCCTTTCTGCAGTCATTTTTATTTTTATGGTGTAACTATTTTCTGAGTTCTTTATGTTATATGTTGTTTGTGGGACAGTTGGAGGAAGGTCAGGTGAAAATGCAGTCAAGATTAGAGGAAGAAGAGGAAGCCAAAGCTGCTCTGATGAGCAGAATCCAAAGGCTTACCAAGCTTATACTTGTTTCTACCAAAAATACAATCCCTGGAAGTTTGAGCGATTTACCTAGTCATCAAAGGAGGCATTCTGTTGGTGAGGAGGATGTAAGTTCTTTTCTCAATAATTCTAAACAAAAGATTAATTCTTTCATTCTGATGGTTGAAGAAGACAACACAAATATTCTAAACACAAACATATGTAAAGATATTACCCAGAAAAGGCGAATGATACATTTGATTCAAATGGTGAAAAAGATGAAACAAAAATTCGTAGTTATGAGTTTTACTATCCCTGTCTGCTTTTCTTTTTGAAGACTGTATTCTGTAGTCATGAGTACTTTTTAGGTCTTGGGTTTTAGTCTAATAATATAATATGATTTTAATCCTTTTGGTACTTTTCCTCCAGCAGAAACTGGATCTACGAGTAGGTGATTCCTTGCTTATAGATGATGAGAATCAAAAAGATTCTCCATCTTTGGTTTCGGCACTTGTTACTGATCCATGTTTTGAGTTTAAACACAGAAGATCCTCCAGCAGGAGGAATGATGAATTCTCACCAGCTAGCCGTACTTTCACTGAGTCTACTCAAGCGGGTGAACTTATTACTGGGAGTAAACCGCTGGCAGTATGTTCTGCTTTTTTCATTTCCTTCTACCTTTTCAAATGTCATTTTGTTAAATTTTCCAAAGGGATTCCTTGCATTTCCTTAAATTTCTCTCTTTCTTACTTTACAGTTGGATGGTCTTAGTCCCTCATAATAAGGGCTGGAACTTACAGTTTGATGGTTTAATTTTAGATCTGCATTTTTTCTTTCATGTAGCCTACCAAAAAGATGCGCCTTTAGACCTGTTCAGTTAAAAAGTTCCTATACTTTCTATATACGACTGTGCTTAACATTATGACATAGAATGTGTAAAAATTTCCTGTTCTTTTCTAGACAATTATGTTTTAGTGGTGCATAATTTCTGCATGGGGTAGAGAGTAGTTTCATTCTTTTATTCTTGATTCCATTTGATTTCCCTGTTCCACTTTAGCTATTTGCAGCTGAAGTTTTACAACCCCTGCCACAATACACAGGGTTTGTGTGCAAGATAATTTTTCAAATCATAGTACCATAGGATATCGTCCTCCATTATTGCTTCAGTGAATTGCAATCAGAACTGCCTTCTTTATTCTTGTCTTTGTAGTTTTCTTGAATTGCTGTTGATAATGTAATGATTAAAGCTAAGGCTTCCATTGTTATAGGGCCGGATGACATCAGATCAGATGGACCTTCTTGTTGAGCAAGTTAAGATGCTTGCTGGAGAGATTGCACTTAGCACCAGTACCCTGAAACGGCTGGTGGACCAGTCTGTAAATGATCCTGACGGCTCAAAAACCCAGGTATCTTTTCCTGTCTCACATCTATAGCACATTTTAATTCAGTGGCAGTGCCAGTGGATATTCCTAATGGTAGGAAGAACTGGGGGTAGACTGACATGATCTATTATTGATCCTGGTTCTCCAGTCTATAAATTTTAACATTATCTGAGTATCCATGAGGTTATAAAACCGAGGACAGTGCAACTGGAATAAACTATCAGTTCTTGTACTTCCAGTGTCTGTTTACTCAAGAGTAAACTTTACATAGTTTTTATATAGGTGCTAATTAGCTTTTTTCCTAACACAGATTCAGAATTTGGAAAGAGAGATTCAAGAAAAGAAGAGGCAAATGAGGGTTTTAGAGCAACGCATAACTGAGAGCGAAGCTTCAATTTCTAAAGCAACATTTGTGGATATGCAGCAGGTAGTGTTGTTACCCTGTTTATAGTAATGATGTTTATGCTAATTTTTAAAATTATTTTATGGTAAACTATTTATGAGGGCTTTAATGCCTTTGGCTTTTGCTTAGCTAATTCTGAATGTTTTCTTGTTGCAACAGAAAGTTATGAAATTGATGACTCAGTGTAATGAACAGAGTTTTGAGCTAGAGGTGAGTGTTGTGCAATTTTTCTGATATATGGAAAGTGCATTTCATGGATACTGTTTCACCATTGATTAGGGCTTGTTAAACAATGACAATTCATCGTGTATTGTGTAATAAAGTTTTTTCTACTCCTTGTTACAGATCAAATCAGCTGATAACCGTATCCTCCAAGAACAGCTGCAGAACAAGGTGAAAGCCTTGTGTTTGTTGTCTTATTTCCTCCATTAATAAAATGGCTTATCATGTCTCAAATTTAAATTTGGTGTTGCATTTGATCCTTCTTTAAGTGCTTCTGGCTTCTTTATAAAATCAATATGTTGTATTTGTCAATAGTTTCTCCATTTATAAATACAGAACTATTTTTCAATTATGGTTTTGGTTGTTGGCAGTATTCTGAGATCGAGGAATTGCAAGAGAAGGTGAATCTCCTGGAGCAGCACTTGGCATCTCTTTCCGGTGACAAATTATTATTGTCATCCAAAGAGGGAATATCTGAAGAATATGTTGATGAGTTAAGAAAAAAGGTCCAATCTCAGGTAATTTACTTATTGTTGTCTCAAATTTTGGTTTGCAAAAGGTTTATCAGCATGTAGTAGTTCGTCTTATTCTTATAATTGATTTTAATGAAATTTTGTGACCATGCCTCCACATGAATTCACATGATAGGTGCTGAAAAAAAAAGTCATTTTGATCATGTGGTAACTGATTGCTCGTCTCTTTTGTTTTGTACACCTTAGGAATATTTCAAAACATGACGTTAGTAGTAGCATGTGAATCTCCTTTCGAATGTTGCTTCTACTTCTCGACCATAACTCAATAGCATTTCTGGCATGCCAGTGGCTCATAAAACCAAATAGTGTAGTTCATGGGGCCTACACATGGACAATCTCAGTAGGGATTGTCAACCTTACACGGGGTTAGGCAGGAGAATAACTTAACAAAACCCAGACTTTGGTGCTATAACTTTCGTCTAACCTAAACCAATTAATAGCAAATGAAGAGGCTCAAATTAAATATAAGATCATAAGGAGCAATGCCCCCCCTTAATAGATGTGAGATAAAACCACTTAACATCTTCTCTTAGAAATTTAATCAAATTTTAAATTTTGTCAAAGGTTTGCTGAGTAGTATAGAAATGATTCATTAGTGTGCCTTTACAATATGATAAAAGCTACAGGTTAAGAGTGAAGGTTTGTTTGTGATTAGTGTAGTCCTTGTCTTCCTTTCATCATCGAGCTGCTCAAAGTACTGTTTTATCTCTCCAGGAGATTGAAAATGAAAAAATAAAACTCGAACAGGTGCAGCTCTCAGAGGAGGCCAGTGGGTTGCGTGTCCAAAATCAAAAACTTGCTGAGGAGGCTTCTTATGCTAAAGAATTAGCATCTGCTGCTGCAGTTGAGTTAAAGAGTTTGGCTGGTGAGGTGACAAAGCTGTCAGTACAAAATGGAAAACTAGAGAAGGAATTAATAGCTGCTCGTGAATTGGCACATTCTAGAAGTTTTGCTAATTCAACTTTCAATGGTGTTAACCGCAAGTACAATGACAGCATGAGATCTGGCAGGAAGGGACGGCTTTCTGGCCGCTCTCAAGACTTTTCAGTAGCGGTTGGTGATGACTTTGAGTCCTGGAATCTTGATCTAGATGATCTAAAGATGGAACTACAGGCTAGGAAACAACAGGAGGCAGCTCTTAAAGCAGCTCTAGCTGAGAAGGAATTGATAGAAGATGAGTATCGGAAAAAAGTTGAAGAAGCAAAGAAGAGGGAGGAAGCTCTTGAGAATGATTTAGCTAACATGTGGGTGCTTGTTGCTAAGTTGAAAAAAGAAGGAGCTGCTGCTACGCTTGACAGTAATACAGATGAGCCACACAGTAATGGTACTGATAATATCGAAGATCTGAAAGCAAACAACGTTGAGAGTAACAATGTCCTGAAGGAGAGACAAGTTTCTGAAGTGCCTTCAAAACCAGCTAATGAAAGACCTAAAGAAGAACCTCTGGTTGTACGTCTGAAGGTTTGATCCTGTACCGACTTTTAAGCACCATATCTGTGTTCTGACTTCAGTTTTCCATTTCCTTTACTCGACTCCTGACCCATAGACTGGTCTAAGATTTTGTAACAGCATGTTTGTTCCCGTTTCAAAACTAAACTTGGTCTACACTTGCAGGCTCGAATGCAAGAGATGAAGGAAAAAGAGCTCAAGTCCCTTGGAAATGGAGATACTAATTCCTATATTTTGTAAAGTATATTTTGAGTCACCCACTGCTCCTCTTTTCTCTCGTGTCGGCATTTCATTGTAAGTGATTCTCTAAGCCATACCGTATTATTTCTT